>NW_013667212.1:56293-65459 GCF_000517525.1 Limulus polyphemus
ATTTTAATGGGAAAACGTATGCAAACGTGAAATATTTTGGTTTGATATATAAGATGTTCGGGTTTTTTCATCTCAAAAAGCGATATTGATTTCTTAACGACCTAATAATAATGTTTCAACTTCAATATTAACTAATTTTTCTTCTAAATTCTGATGTACCGAGAACCAAAACTATTCATTTTAAGTAATTTGGTAATGAAGTATTCTAAGTGGAAAATACTAATTCATACATTTTTGGGTTTTATATGATATATCAAATGATGCATTCACTCTGTAAGGACAATAACAAATACTTGGCTCTCAAGTATAAGAAAATTCACCGTAGATTCATTCTTGTGAAAAAATACGTTTTCTCTTCAACAAAATCAGACAAATTCTGTGAAAATTCATTCTAGCAAAAACTATTTAAGAACATTAAAAATCAACAGAGGAATTAAAATTATTATTATTAAAAATATTTTTGATATTCATGTTATGACACTCTGTCTTTAAAACTCGAGAAATATATAAATACATAAAAATTATTGTCTTATTCAATATTAGCAGAAACCTAAAGATCTAGTTAATGAAACTTACCAAATCCCATCCATTATAATCTCTTGCGCGCTTAGTTCTTCGGCAAGATTTCAGATATGTTCTTATTCGCTTTCGGGCACGGTCGGAGAATTCCGGAAACTGTCGACTACATGAATCGATAATCGCCTGTATCTTATCTTTCGGTTGGCGTGAAATTGGTACCATCCGATCAAGATTTTCATCGACAAATAGCCGTACAAACATCTGTACATAATGAATAATGGATAGCCATACATTACAGATTGCTACAGAGTAAGAAAAAACTTATTAACTAAGATGAAACAATCTATCAAAGAATTATTAACTATGCTAGCACATATTTGTGAACAGATATTAACCAAGTATGATTTATAAAGAAAAGCAACTTTTCAAAAACAAAACTAAAGCTACCAGAACTGCTTCATAAAGCATATTCACACACCCCCTCACCCATATTCACACACTATTTGTCATAAGTTGCCCAACAAAATAAAATACTAACTTTTGCTTTAAAACTTGTCTACCACTGTTGGCATAATATTGAAGGTGTCTATCTGTCTCTCTCTCACTGTATTCTCTGTGTTATATCCACCTATTGTCTTATAATTACAATAAATATTCACTTCATAAATATTATCATGATGTAATAACACATCAACTACTAGGCACCATAAAGTGTAGAATGGTGTTGGGTTTTATCCACTGAAGCACATATTCATAATGATATACTTATTTATCACACTGCTTTGAATCACAAACATTCTTCTTTCAATTGATATGATGATAGTGAATGATCATTAAAGTACCAAAATACCTAAAACTATGAAAAGTAGGAAAATAATTTAGAATTTAGCAGCGAAAAACGAGAGCTAAAGTTCTGCGAAGGGTAAAGGTAAAAAATCTTTGTATTAGAATTATCATTACACCAAGGGCTATATGCAGTATTCGTCCCTGATTTTTAATTGATAGACTTGTGGGAAGGCAGTTAGTCAACAGCAACAACCACCAACTTTTGGGTTACTCTTACCTCACGGAAAAGTATGATTTTATCGTCACTCTTACAAACACATCAACAGCCCCAAAATGTGGATTTTGTGTCAACGAGACGTAAACTGCGAATTCTCTTATTCACAGATATCGCACGCTAACTATAACCACGCCTAGCCCTAAACATTACAGTATTTTGCCGCAAGAGGGCGATAAAGGACTAATACGAAGGAGGAACATTTAAGAAAACCATCCGATGAGTTGGATAGTGTCATTTGAAGAATTCCAATATCAAATCGATTTTTTAAAACATGTCTTAAAATAAATGAATAAAAACAAGATGTTCGTGAAGTTGATAGGAACGCGATAGGAGTTGCAAAAACCTTAATACATGTATTTCACGTGTGATCGAGGACAAGCGTTTACACTTTACAAAGGATCACAAATATAGTAAGAATATATGGAACAACGTTAATGGTGTCCATGCCCGATCGCTGTAGTCATATAGTTAAGGCTGATAGAAGTACCGGTTGACTGGTATTCATGTCTGACCGCTGTAGTCATATAGTTAAAACTGATAGAAGTGCCAGTTGACTGGTATTCATGCCTGACCGCTGTAGTTATATAGTTAAAATTGATATAATGCCGGTTGACTGGTATTCATGCCTGGTCGCTGTAGTCACATAGTTAAGACTGATAGAAGTGCCAGTTGACTGGTATTCATGCCTGGTCGCTGTAGTTATATAGTTAAAACTGATAGAAGTACCGGTTGACTGGTATTCATGCCTGGTCGCTGTAGTCACATAGTTAAGACTGATAGAAATGCCGGTTGACTGGTGTTCATGCCTGGTCGCTGTAGTCATATTGTTAAAACTGATAGAAGTGCCAGTTGACTGGTATTCATGCCTGATCGCTGTAGTCACATAGTTAAGACTGATAGAAGTGCCAGTTGACTGGTATTCATGCCTGATCGCTGTAGTCACATAGTTAAGACTGATAGAAGTGCCAGTTGACTGGTATTCATGCCTGATCGCTGTAGTCACATAGTTAAGACTGATAGAAGTGCCGGTTGACTGTTATCGACCTAAGATTAAAACCTGAGTAGATTGACAGTTTCATCATGATTTTGTTTAATGCTCACTCCACCATGACATAATTTGAATAACAATTTTTAATTTACGCTGTGTTAGAAACTGTTTCTAATTTTTCTATTAACCTTATTTTCATAACTTTAACGAAAGTTAACTAACAAAAAATAATATCAACTTCACTCTTGATTATAACTTGGTATTTAAGAATCTGTTTTGCGTTAAGCTAAAGCCTATATGAAAATTATCACTACGTCAACTTTCAGTTAACTTGAACTATAAAATTAGGTGAAGAGGGTCCCATATTATTCATTGTGGTAATACCTTTCCTACTTGACAACTAATCTCAATAAAAGTCACATCAGAGAATAATAATAGGTAGTACTTTTCCTGCTTGACAACTATCTCAATAAAAGCCACATCAGAGAATAATAAAAGATAGGCAAACAACGATTTATAATCATAAGGAAACGTTTTATTGATGGTGGAACATACTACATGTTTCGACAGAACATTGGTCTGCCTTCTTCAGGTAATGTTCCATCACCAATAAAACTTTTCCGTATGTTTATAAATCGCTGTTTGCCTACCTATTATTACATTAGCATAATGGTCTTCCTTACTCAAGTATCAGAGAATATTACGTCTAATTAAAACTGAGTATCTCTTCCATGTTAATCATATACTGACTACATGCTTTTCTATCTAACCATTATTGCAAAAAAAAGATAAATTACCTGCAAAAAACAATAGTAACTATCAGTATAGCCTAGTTTGTAACAGGTCATCACTTCTTTTGTTAGGTGATATAAGTATAATCACTGTTAAACAATGTGTCCCCTCGGTGAGTCAGTGATAGGTTTATAGACTTACAACGCTAAAATCCACGGTTCGATTATCCGTGGTGGACAGAGAGCAGATAGACTGTTGTGTAGATTTGCGCTAACATAAATAAAAAACCTAAAATCAAATTAACAAGTGTAGCCCTATCGTGTGTTTATTTCTACGTACATTAAACGCCTTTAATCGTTCAGGGTCATACGCATTCGCATCTATCTTGTCTGCATCATCTTCCTCGTCATCGTCTTCCTCATCCTTCGTGCCATCAGGAGTTTCCGAAGTTTCACGCATAGCCCCAACACTCTTCGAGCTCTGAAACAAGTAGAGTAAAATAGTAAAACTCCACACATATACTATATGAGAAAGTTACCCCAAAATTGGAAATCAGTGTAAAAAACTTCGTTGTTTCT
Source organism: Limulus polyphemus (assembly GCF_000517525.1). Taxonomy (NCBI): domain Eukaryota; kingdom Metazoa; phylum Arthropoda; class Merostomata; order Xiphosura; family Limulidae; genus Limulus; species Limulus polyphemus. The sequence continues at coordinate 60,174 of NW_013667212.1, forward strand.
AGATTAGAAACTGCATATACGGAAATTTAGATTTCACATATATACATTTGATTGTGTAGGCTCTCAGGATAAAAACTGAGATAACATTCAAGTGTAAAGACTGTGATATTCTTTGAGAACTTATTACAAAAGAAGTGAAAAATTATAGTAGTAAAAATTTAAATGAGATCATGATTGCACCTATAATTTTTCTAAAATCTTAAACATTATTTTCATCATCTTTGTTTTTATGGTTAAATATATTTCCCCCTTTCTTTTCTCCTTTTACTCTAAATATCTTTCTTTCGATGTGCTTAACACGTATGCTAGGATTGTAACTTTTCTAGTCTTCATTTTTCATTGTTAAATTTGATATTTCACAGCTACTTCGACTATTGTGACGATATGTTTTCTAACCCTCTCTTCTCATTTGTTACACTTCTACACTGTTCTCTCGCCTTCTCGCTGTTATTCCTTGATGTGAAATGGTTGAGCCTTAGTGAAACTACCAGCACTCTTGGTAATTTGAGTTTCGTTTCACTTGATTAAAATATTAATGCTTCACTCTAATTGTATACTTAAGATGTTTATAGTACAATTAAGAGGGATTTGATCCTTCAGTTTAATGTTCTGATATAATTAAACATGAAATTTCGAAATCTTACAGCTAGTTGTAATAGTGGACGATCTTTTTGCTCAGAATCTTTGGTGTCAATAACTTTGATCATGTTGATTGGTTCTTCCTGTGACCATCTCACATGTCCATTTTCTCGTTTTTGGCCACTCATATCAAGAGGTACATCTGTTGGGCAAGTTCCAGATGGATGCTGACTCAGTCCTTTCTTCTTATTTTCATTCATTCCTTAACATTAGTAAAACAAATGTAATAATAACAACCTAATTATCTTATGATGCACTTAAAATATCAGAATACGATTGTCATTCGATTTGTTTATACTAGCTTAGTTTAGAAAACGTTTTTTAACTTTTTCATTGAAATAATGTACATAATTAAGTAAGTTTTCCAAAATCACAGCATTTATTAGTAGAAAAACAGAACTGATTAATAAATATTAACAGTTACAATCTAAAGCGTCTTTAATAACTAAGAAAATCCTTCTAGATAAACAAGAAAGCGTTTGATAAAATCAATCTGTAAGTTGTTGTTTGTATATAACATATTAATTGTTCTGTAAAGTGTACGAAAAATTACGTGAACTTTGAGTTATTCAAATAGTAGAACATGTGGAATCATCAAATGTTGTTGTAAATTGAAATATTTATCATTAGAATAGGATGATAAGTAAAAACACAAACAATCAAACTCAAACAAGATTAATTTGTTACTAATCGATGATTAGTAATGAACCTAGTGAAATGAATATGTAATTCAAAAATATAACATCAACATTTACAGTAGGCAAGTTCTGGTTTTAATAATTACAACGTTTCGACCAATAGTTACATTCAAAAAATCGCTAATCATTTTTGAGATTTTACCATCGTTAGCATCTGTTATCATGGGGTAATTCCCTTCCTCTTCAATAGGTAACATTCCTCCTGCTTCATGTTCACTACTCTCGCTCTCAATGTTCGAGGGAACTTCCTGAGGTTATACACAAAATAAAATGTAATGACAAATATATTTAACGAAAAATAACATGCTTAAATTAAGTAATAATTGATATTCTTATGACTGTTTTAGTTTAAGTAGCAGTAACAAGGAATAAATATCACATTTGTGTTATATAATCAAATAATTAAAGCTATTAAGAAAAATTTTATAACCTTTGTTTGTTTGATTGTAGTCACCTGAATGGGGCTAAAGAATGTATTTTTTTCTGATATAGAAGACTTGAAAAAGTTGTGGTTCAAAATATTCACGAACATAAAGTGACTGACAATTTTGTTATTAACACTAAGTAATATCGGGTTGGATAATCATTCTCTGCGAAAATTATCTTAATTTGGTGTGGTGTAGACTGCACAAAGATAGGAATTGTCTTGTTTGATTTTAACCTATTCATTGAAGAATATCGTGACAAATCTTACATTTAAGTTTAATTTAAAAAATTATCAATCACATTTATTTACGGTGGTTTTGCTATTTAAGAAATTAACTGAAGTTGCTCTTATTCTTTCCGAACCTATTTTGGAAATACGAGCGCCATGTACTGTTATTTTATTTTCTTTGGAAAACCCCTGTCCATCAAAGTAGAAATACAATATTACAGGATAGACGTGATCGGCAACAAAGTTCAAGGACTCCCTATTGAAAGGAACAATAGATCCAAGAAAACGTTTATCATACTATTACACATTCTTCACCAACTCTTACTGTTCAAAAAAAAAAAGAACAAAAAACTAGCAGGGCCAAGTGCTGCATACAGTTTTATTCATATTTTAACACCACCGTTGGAACAGAAGAAATTGGAATGCTACTCAGCCATTCACAGTTCATGTTCTAAGTTACACTGAAGCCATGCTTTTTTCTTTGCATATGATATAAGCGATTTTCGAGTTGATGCAATCTAACATTTCTTGTAATGACCTTCGTATAATACTGTTGGGGACAATAGTACCTTGACCACTGGTGAACGAATTGCTCAATTAGAACACAACTCGACGTTTCTTGCACCTTACAAGCCTGTCCAATCTTATTTTTCTTCGGTCATCATGAGTTTTTCTACTATTAGCTACATTTCTTTTCAGTTACTACTGTTGGTAGACTCTGACGACAGATGTCTTTGAGCAGTCAGTAGAAAAGTACAAATTATCGCGGCTCGTTGAGAATTGGAAAAATCCTTGATCTTACACAATGTTTTCACATCAGCCACGATATAATTACATTTTTGTACTTATGTGGATCAAGTGTTCACATGATACGTCACATGATCAGTTTTTTTTCGATGTTTAAATAAATAGAGTATTCTACAAATGTGTGAGTGTATTAGAAAATCCTAACAATGTGGTTAGTCAGTAGCTGAGCATTTGGAACCATTTGTTGAGGACCAATAACAGTTGACACTTTCAATTATTACAGGAAACCTGTAAAACAATTGTTTTCTTGTCTATATCTCGGTAAATTGTTGTATCACATATAAAATAAAATAATAAAAATATATTTTTACTGTTACATATTTTGTTACAAGGGAGAATCATAAATCTAACATACTGTCTGAAACTGACTTTTGAACTTCACTCCGGAAACAATAGAAACCTTCCTAATTATAGATAATATCAACTAATGGCGTTACTTACAGTTGTGAAACCCTACGTAACAATTAATATTAGTAAAGAAAAGAAATAGTTAACCATTCAACTATTAGATAGCGTTGGTAGCATTTCTTTCTATTAGTTATCCAGAATTATAGGGGATAGTGTTGGTGTTAATTGCTTTTCCTATCAAATAGAATAAACTTATAGAGCATTATTTTGTTTCAATGCATTATTATCTTGCATATCCAGCTTATTTGATTGAGTCAAAAATTATCTTGAAAGACAAAGAAAAGTTATTAAAAAACAATAAAACTATTAGATTTAATCAATGAAATATAATAGCACTATTGGGGAACACAAGTGCTCCCCAGTGGCACAGCAGTAAATCTGCGGATTTATAACACAAATTAAACGTGCCAACATTTGCGGGCGAGTGCAACATGTCTCCATCACGCAATCCCAGCATGGCTAATTTTGACACCAGAAAAATCGTAAAAACATAGAAAAATCGAAAACTGTCTATATCACTGCTTGGGACTGCAATAAGATATTTTTGTACCAAATCCTTTGTAAGTTGGTTGAAATACACATGAATAGTTCACGAAAACCCCAAATTGTTCTTTCCTTGCTGAAAAATTGAGCGAAAGACTAGAATTCCAAAATTGTCTATATCTCTCTTTCGGACCTGTAAAAATGTATCTTTGTACCAAATCCCATGTAAATTGGCTGAAATACGACGGAATAGTTGTCAAAAAATCCTAAAATTGTGCTTTTTATAGCATCTTGGTCCCTTATAATTACCAACGATTGGCAAGTCCAGCATTTTGGTTAGTCAATGTGCGTTCCCTGTACAAAAGTATCTTTGTACCAAATTTCATATAAATTGATCGAAACAATGCTAAATAATTGACTAAAACCCCTAAAATTATGGATATATTTAACCTTTTGAACCCCCACTAAAATGACCAGAAATGGGCATATCCTACATGTATGGGACCTGTAAAATGGTATATTTGTACTAAATCCCATGTAAATTGGTCGAAACATGGTGGAGTAATTGTCAAAAATCTCTAAGATTGTGCTTTTTTTGATCCCCCTGTTATTACTAAAAATGGGCAAGCTCACCATTTTTCTTTGTCAATGTGTAGGACCTATAGAAAAGTATCTTTGTATTAAATCCCAAATACATCGGTCCAAGTAAGCCGGGTAATTGGCCAAAAACTCCAAAATTATGCTTTTTTGTGAGTTATGACCCCTCCCTAAAAAGTCTCAAAATGTCCAAATCCAACTTTTTTGTATGTAAATGTGTTGGGCGCATGAAATTTATATTTCATCTTGATTGCTGTAAATATGACCGCACAGGAGTTCAAAACATACGTTTATTTAGGTTGTTTGACCTTTGATCCCATAAAATCCTTAAAAGGTTGAAATACAAAAAAAGTGTCTGGCCGTATTGAGCTAAGGTATAACCCTACCAAGTTTGAAACCAATCCGTCCAGAAGTGAAGGAATGGCGGTAGATTGAAAAATGTTTGGAATGAGAAGAAAAAGAAATAATAGAAAAACAATATGTCTCTCTGCAGAGACATAAAACCGGGTTTCGATACCCGTGGTGGGCACAGCGCAGATAGTCCTTTGTGCAGCTTTGTGCTCAACTGTAAAATAACACAAGCAAGACAATCAGTTTGGTAGATAACATCCTGCCATCCGATGGTTCAATGGTAAGCTTGGGGGCCTATATCACTAAATTGTGGGGTCTGATTTCCGTGGTTGACTCAGCACACACAGCCCATTATGTAGCTTTTTGTTTAACGATAAACAATAAAAATGAAATAATCAAATCCATTAAAGACCAAGGGTTGTGTCACGTTTCTTTGGGGTATTTTCGGTATAAAAAATCATATACTTCAACATTTATCTTTAAAATATGTTACTCTTATTTCCGAAACTAAATTCTATACTTAGCTCTAAGCTGAAAAAAAACTTCTTCTTCAAAAATGGTAGAAATGTATATTGCAAAAAATAAAGTTTGTTTGTTTTGAATTTCGCGCAAAGCTACACGAGGGCTATCTGCGCTAGCCATCCCTAA
>NW_013667212.1:65806-103515 GCF_000517525.1 Limulus polyphemus
GGGATTCGAACCCGCGACCTTCAGATTGCAAGTCGAGCCACCTGGCCATGCCGAGCCTGAAAAAAAATATTTTAACCTTACTATATTGTAATTTCATAACACCTGTTTTAACAGTAGTGGTGACGTTGCTACATAGCCAAATGGAGTTTCTTTTTTTAACCCAACCTGCCTAGAACTGTATACAGCATAGCTCTTAAAAAGCTCTCCAGTGGCACAGCGGAATGTCTGCGGACTTACAACGCTAGAAACCGGTTTTCGATACATATAGTCCATTGTGAAGCATTGTGCTTAATTCCAAACAACAACAACAAAAAAAAGTACTTAAATCGCATATGACCCCTACTCAGACATAAAAAGTATATATAAAAAACGCACAGAAGATGCAAGACTAACTTTAAGAAAGAAAAACACACTAAATACAATGGTAATAAAATCTAGGAAAACTTTAATTTGATACAACGTTTCGAGCTTAAACCCTTCTTAAAGTCGTCACCAGAAAAAAGGGTTTAAGCTCGAAACGTTGTGTCAATTTAAAGTTTTCCTAGATTTTATTACCATTGTATTTAGTGTTGTTTTTTTTTGTTGTTGTTGTTGTTTCTTATGAACCCTACGCGTTCGTTAGTTTGTTGCAAGCGCTTTATTTCTAATTAGTCTGTTTTACGAGTAAGGACACGCCCTCTAGCACGTGCAAACTTTTAAGGTGGTTAGCCACAAAAGGCGTCGACGTACAATTTGACAGAAAGAGATTTTGCTGCACATACGATCTCTCAGTCTAATTGAATCCAAGCTAGTGGACGAAAGAAATACGATATGTAAACCAGTTTCTCCTAGTCCTGGTGTGATAAGTTCTTTATCGGAGCGTGCATGTTGAGGAAAGTAGAAGATGAGGGGTAGGTAGGTTGTCTCAGTCTAGAATGTTTCTGTTGTTGGTTACAACGTTATCACTAGACGATTTTAAAAGCAAGAGCTTACAGGAAAAAGCCACGTGAAATCGTATTTTCAATAAAAACGAAAGTAAATGTAAAAGTAGTTTATATGGAGCTCAGACTAGTAAAAAGAAAAAAACGCGATGTTGATAAAGCATTTTTTTTTTCATACTTGAAACGTAATTTTATGACCAAAAGATCATACAAATGACTATTCCAGAGTTATTTGTTTGTTGTCAAGCGTAAAACTGCACAATGGGCTATCTGTACTAACCAGCCGCGGGTATAAAAACCTGAATTTTAGCGTTATAAACCTTACCAGACGTACCGTTGAGATACCAGAGGGCGTTAGCTGTTTATTCTATTTTTGTTAAAATATATAATAGAAGTATTGCATGTCACGTGTTTATTAAGAATATATAAATGAACGTGGTATTATAGGTAGGTTTGACTTTGTTAAAGAATGTTGTTTTCAGACTCTTAAAGGTACATAACATAAATTCATGTTTTGTTGTGCTATATAAGAAAATTATAATTAACTCGTTATAGAATTTTCGAACAAATTTACAATCGCTGCACTCCTTTATTCAGTGGAAAGTAAAAATATGAAATTCACCTTAAAGCTAGAGCTAACGCAAGCATATGCGTTTATTACAGTATTATAACACAGCCAAGAGTCTCGATAAGAGTACTTTCACAGTTTTTTCTATGGTTTTGTAGCTAACATTTTGTTTGTAGGCATAAAGACTGGAAAAAAATGTGCTCTTCTTTGACAACCGTACGAATGGCGGCGCTCTGTATCAGAGCCTGACGATGATGCACAAGGTTGCCATGGCAATAAGCCCCTCAAGAGATTGTACTGTGTATATGTTGTAACTCGAGCCGATTCATAAAGCTGCCTGGAGGTATAATTTATATATGTATTACAAGGCATCTACTTGTTGCTGTTTTGTCCCAACTCACGAATTTTCTATGTTGCAGTTATTTTTACATAAAGTTGTTCGTAGAAAACTATACGCTTAAAAACGCCCTGAATTAATTTGTAATATTGTTACGCGTTATATATTTTGTTCGAGTCACCCATTATATAGTTCCATATAGCTACCAATTACTGCTATAATCAATGACTGACTTTAGAAAGAATTCATAATACTTTAAACAATTTGTACATACAACTAAAAATGATCAATTAGTAACACTGAAACTATACTAAAAAGCGATTACTATAAATTGTATGATGTTTTCCCTATCGACTGTATTATTCTCACTATTTCTTTCATAAACTATCTAATTCATTTTTTTTTTCTGACAAAATATATATCACTGGTATTTTAATAAATCATACACGTATTTTAAACCTCACACTTTCATCATAGTTTCTGAACTAAAATTGTTGTTACTCATACACTAAGATATTGTTATTATAGTTTTATGTAGACTATAAAAGTTATGCAATTTTCCAAACTATAAAACCGCTTATGTTGTTTTCATAGAATTTAAAATTGTTAATGTGGTTTTTCATATGCTGAGAAAGTTGCAGAGGGTTAATCGTGATTTATAAGAATGCTTGATTTGCACAGAAATCTCATTCGACCACATATTTGTCAAAACCCCTGTCCAACGGACTTTTATTCCTTTGATTTGCTTAAACATTGTCTTATCAACTGACGTCCACATACAGCGGAAGGTGTGCGGAGAGTTTGTCAACATGCGTGATTTAAGAAGCTTGTTACAATAAAAATGGCGGTATCGAGCAATGTGCGTAATGTTGGTCATGAGACAGGAGGAAGTAGTTTGAAGGTCCAGCAAGGGGTAAAGTGCTCATAAAGAATAGCTGACGAAAAGTAAGCTAACCATATAGATCAGAACGAAGAAGTAAGCTAACCATATAGATCAGAACGAAGAAGTAAGCTAACCATATAGACCAGAACGAAGAAGTAAGCTAAAAGTTAACGAAGTCATTCTAGCAAATGGACTGGAAATACATTATGTCGTAAATCGATACACAAGAAAACTAACATACTTTGACTCATCAGTTGAGTGCCGTTGATGCTATAAAACTATTGTGTTAATATCTTAGACTACATAACTACTTTATTAGTTTTTCACATTATTAGAAGTTATCATTGTGGCTTCTCAGAGACAACAACAACTTGAACCACTCTCATTAGTTACGTAAATGTCACTAATAAATGTGTTTATCGGATCTAATGCATTATATAGTTCTCAGTTTAACGTTATTCATCTTCATTGATTAGCAGGGGACAAAAGTAACAGCAGTTTGTTTGGTTTGTATCATTCCAACAAACAATTCACTACTATATCATTATTAAAATCGTTGTTTTGATAATCGGAAGGTTTATGTTTTACATCATGCACGTTACTTGTTAGAAGGAAGCCTTTCAAGACAATAATTTAAAATAACTATAGTCGTTCCATCTTATCGATACTAGTTTAAATTATTTACGAAAAATGGAGAAACCATTAAAATTCTGAGTGCCATGCTAGCAGAAAGTTGTCAAAACATTAGTTGTGCCTTTACAGTCAGTACACATTGAATATTGTGATTTAATACACAATTTCTCTTCCACGTCTGTAAAACTTCTGTTAACTAGCGAAGCCGAGTTTGGCTAACCAACATTCACAGAGCGTTTCATAGAACTACATGGATGCAGGCTTAATCAAAGAGCGAACAGATAGATATATTGAAGATATTAATTTAACATTTGTTGTTACTGAGCCTTTCTTCATTAAATGCGGGCATCACACATTATTGCTTGAAATGGATCAAAGATAATATATATATTTTTCATTATGCAGTTGTAATTCCGAATATCTATGATTTATATATATGTTTTAATTCATGTGACAGCGAAAAAATATCATTCATTGAAAACTCCAACCCGACATTAAAGAGCACATTTACAGTGAGAAATGGTGCTCAAATATAATATCAATACAAGTATAAAAATTTGGACTTTGATTTCTAGAATTTAGTTTGATCAAGCTTTCTCTTTAATTTATGAACAAATGCAGCGTTACCAAAGCATTATGTTGGATTTCTAATCAACTTCATTACTATGGTCTTTGATTTGTAAATGGTAGCATGACAAAACATTGCCCTTGACTTTTATTTAACTGGGTTATTCAGGCTTAGCCGTTAATTTAAGATCATCAATATTACTTAACCATTGTCTTTAATTTCTAGTCAAAGGTCTACATGCAACTTTTATACTTTTCGCTTGGTCACATGTTCTCCCCCATCTTTAGATTTAGTATAAAGACATCCCAGTCTTCTTTTTTAGTCTTTACCGGCTTTGGCAAAATTATATTTTAGTAAGACTAGAGAATAAATCTTTAGAATAATTTTACTTATTTCCTTTAAATTAATTAATTAAGACTTATGTATATAAGTAGTAATAATAATATGATTTACTACTTACCCACAGCCATAAAATAAACCATAAAATCCCAGACAGAGTATCTTTCTTTTTTGGCCGTTTATCTGTAATTTACTATATTTGTGAACCACTGTATTCAACTATGTGGTTTTACAACTTATTTACCTGCAACTTATTTACTCTGAGTTGTGAGTTGATAACCGAAATATGTAGAGAAATATTTGACCCTTAGTGGTCGAAAAAGTAAGGTCACTACCTTCGGAATAATTTGGGTAACAAACCCAACTAATTCCGTTGAAGAGCAGAGTTGGTCGGAGTTTGCTGAAGATGAAGGTGTTTAGGGCACCCTCTTTACGTGCTCCATGCAGGAACTTTACAAATTCAGAATACATTTAAACATTCCATATACCTAACCAAGCAAAGACAGTTAAGACACTGAAACTTGTCACTTAAAAGAAATCTGCTTCTAGCGAATATATAGTTCTAATACCTAAGTTTCACCATTGTATTTAACTTCTTAGAGGTTAAACACATTAGAGCTTTTTGAATAATCTAGACTCTAATCTGTAATAAGTTTGTAATATTACTGCTGAATTAGTGAACAGGTACGTTAAAGTGTATACTTTATGGAATTTAAACGGCCATTTTTGTATATTTCAACAAAACGTATATATATATAAGAATGTTAGGAAAAGTCATTGTATTATTAGATATGCACGACTAAAGTCGTTTCATTTCTGTAGTAGAAATATCTAACACGTGTACCAAGCATGTAAAACAATATATTTTTGTTATAAACACAGAATGATAATCCATCTTTGTGTAGCTATTAGAGTTTCTTCCACTAAACGTAAATTTTAAGCAGCCACTTTATAATTTTTTTGTATTTATATAAAGTAGACTGTATAGTGTAAATCACCCACATATGAGTAAAGGTTGAGATGGATCTAACTTTTCCAAGATACCGGCCATTCGCACAGATTTTCATTGCTTTCTATGGCACAAGAAACGTGTACACTTCCCTGTGGTTCGATATCGCTAGGACTTCACTAAAACTAATGCAAGAACGCCGTAGCAACAAATCCGTCCGGTAACAGTATGCGTTACCATGGGAACGATGTCAAGGTAAAGTGGTTCCTTAATCGTCCCCACACGGCCACGACGCGTTTTGAGTCGTGTGCTAAATTAAATGATGCACAATAATGGCTTTCCAGTGACACATGCACCCTGGACTGTAACTTCTTAGCAAGACTTGCGTGATAGACAGAGCAGTCAGTCGCTGAGACATTTAAGAACAATACCTAATTGGACAGGAAGAAATTAGCATCATGGTCATTAAAAGTTTTGATATAATTCACTAATCTCAAAAGAAATATATATTCGTTTTACGCAAACGGTAGAATTTTTAACATTAATTCAAACAAATATACTGCTATCCAAAACTTGAAACTCTTGAAATGTTGAAATACTAATAATTATCAGCAGAACCAAGTAAACTTATAAAATTGTTCTCTACAGCTTCTCGTATTCTTACAGCCTGGGTGTACTCTGTTTTGTAAAGTGTTCCTTTAAATAGAAAGCATGCTAACATGGAAGACCGACAATATCAGTGACCAAACATCACCAATAGAAAATACATAGAAAAATGACATTTTCTGACACCAATTTCAGGTTAATAGGGTCAACAGAAACAAAATGGGAGGTGTTTACATTTCGTCGAGAATACGTGCTGTGTTTTACAAAAATATTTTTGCATATACAATTTAGATGATTATAAAAATCGATTTAGCATGTTTGACCACTATAAGCATGTTTAATGTAAGTTATGATGTATTTGAATAATTCAAATTTTACAATATTATTTCTGACAACTAAACTACTACTGAAAAGGGGAAGAAAGAAACGCGAGAATTTCTTTATAATTTACAATAATAACAAATCCACAATTATGAGTGTTGAAACTACTTTTAAACCGAAGAAAATCTTTACACTTATACACTACTTCATATATCAAAATATGTAAGAAATGAAAATTAATAAGGAGTTAAAAAAACAGAGGGTTAAAGGTCAAGCAACCTATGTAAGCATAATGATGTAGAACGATATAGTACTGCGACCATGGTATACGAGGTGAATTTGTACTATTTACGGAGCGTTGTCATGTATATGGCTTTTTTGCATTCTTGCTCCGTGTTGTGCATAAAACGAATTTTATTTCATCTCGAAATACTTTTAGGGCCATAAAAGTCAATCTAAATTATTGCTTTGTTATTGTGCTTGTGTTGGTTTATTTCTTTCATTTATCTAATTATCTGTTTTCATTTCTATTTTAGTCAGTTATGTAGTTTTTATTTTTAGAAATTATAATAATAAATCATTTTTATATATTTGGCATAAATAGGGTCAGTATATAAATTTATATTATTTACAATCCACCTATAGACCTTGTTCATGACAAATATACAACTCAGTAATATATATATATACATAACAGTGTGCGCACTATGTTACCGGAAGTTTATACTAAAACCTATTATTTATTCAAAATAAGTGAAAAATTTAATAGTATGCGTTAGACGTCACTTTAAGTATTTGTATTTTGCAAAGCTACTAAGGTTATCTGCCGCCGTCCCTAATTTTGAACTACTTACCAGAGGGAAGGCAAGCCACTCAGCAGCAACTCTACCATAGACGTTATGGAATTAGCTATCACTCTAACGTACCAGCTCAGAAATTCTACGGAAGGGTCAGCCGTGTTCTATCGCTTTAAGTTTATATTAAAAATAGCATTACAGAATGTGTAGTTTTACTACAAAAAGTACACTAAGAAACATTTTAGAATTAAGTTGGAAAATTAGCTTATTTATGTTAATTTTAAACCTTTCTCAGTCAAAAAAATAATGTTACAGGTTATCTATTTTCGAAAGATATCTAGAAAGTATATATGATCAAAAAACAGATAAAACGTTAAAACCAAGGTGCTTTTGCTAAGAAATGATTATCTATTAAAAGCGATCATATTATCGTTTTGACTGGTGTTATTATATAACTTACTTTGCAAGAAATAGTCTGATTTTAGTTTGAAAACAAGCAAGCAAACTTCTGAATGAATACATTGTACAAAATTCATTAGATGTTTCGAGTAATAACCAGCAAAAAAATCCCAAATAAGCTGCATAATTACTGGTATCAATTGACAGTGTACAGAGTTGGTAAAACTTTCAATCCAAGGAACAAGAAGATATTTGTATTTATTTCCACTGATCAGTTTTACTTCGTCGAAACCACCGTTAATGTATAAACATGAATGCATGTTTTAGGTGCTTTAAAGCAAATTTTAATGAAGTGTAAGCTTACACAGGATTGTTACTAAAGTAACAGGTTTATTTCGTAACCAGACCCAAGACAAATTTAAATATTCACGATAGTTGGCAATATAATCAGAGATAAACAAACAATTTCTGTGAGCCAATCTATGTACAAATGAGCCCTGTCTTACCATTGTATAAACTACTAAGTGTAGTGTAAAAGTTATATGAATTACAACAAATTATTAAGAGAGAAAAAAGTGCATTTTTCTTTCTTCACTGCCACCTTGTAAGGCACGTGCTCGTGATGCTGAAGAAAATGTTTTTTTCCCATCAATTTGTGAAATATTATTTTGAGGAGAAGTGATTAAATATCCAATTTTTATCTAAACCATTATTTGAGAAAATCATGTATGTTTATGTGTGTATTTGGCAGGTTATAACCGGCGAACTGAAACATACAAATTAAGTTAGTAAACAAGAGTAGAGAGCTGGACCTTATAAATGAAACATTACTGAATAAATATAGTTAGGAAAACTGAAACTTTTAAAACAAGACGATAGGTCTGGTAAGAGATGTAAACCTTACATATCACGAAAAAATACCATTGTATAAAATACAACCCTAAAAAACATAAATATAGGTGTTTGTGTTTAACTGAACCTTAATAACTTTATATAAATATGTTTCGAAAGTAGAACCTTACATATTCTAAATACATGCCGTTTTAGGAAGCACATTTTTACAGACAATCAAGAAAAGTCTTTTTTTTTTAATTTGATACTTACTGAACATGTATTACAGTCTATTTATAAAAACGGGATCCTATTGAACGTGGTCACATACCTGTTTATAAAACTCAAACCTTCTAACCATTACTGCAACACTACTTAGAAAGTACAAACTTACACACTGTGATCGTTGGAACCTTCTAGAAAAAGAATGAGCTGGCAGGCATTTTTAGTTAGTTAAATCATACAGAGTATGACGACAGGCTTAGTAAACAATACGACTATTTTTCTCTTGAATACATTTTGTGATATATATATATATATCCTGTTTATTGCATTTCACATGGCCAACTTTTTTTATTGAATAGTGTAGTTTGAGGTGCCATTTTTCTTCGATTAAATATGCAGTACCTTTTTTTTTCAAAACTAATGCTATAAAGCTAAAAACCGAGTTTAGATACCCGTGATGGGCATATCAGCGATAACACATTGTGTAGCTTTGTGCTTAATAACAAAACAAACAAACCAAACTAATGAAGTTTGCAGTAATTCTTTTTTCTGTCAGTCACATTTTCCTGTACTGTTTTTATTAATAGATTAAGTTTACGGAATCATTTTTTTCTTACTTTAGCAGCTTGCGATATTATTTTTTTACTTTTTTCTATCAAATTTTTAGAGCTAGCTAGGATATTTCTGGAGCATCAAACAGAGACAGGAATTTAATTTAGGGATTCATAATTTTGCAATCAACAGTTTGACAGGACAAGCAAACTTCATATCGGTGTGAAGTTTGCAGTTTTAACAAAACGAATCGTAGTGTATTAAAACAAACCAAAACTATTGATTCATAAAATATTTTAATGCTGATTAATTGAAAGTGAATGCCTGCTTATAGTCCTAAAACCATTAATAATTTTTAGGCCTCCTTCTTGTTAAAAGTTTGTTTTGTGTGTAGCCCACGTATTTTGAACTAGATAATTTAATCTGAGATGTAAAATGATCAGTAATTAGGACTGTGCAACTTATTTAACCAAGATGGTGTTGTTGAACTTTGCATAAAGCTACTCGAGGGATATCTGAACTAGCTATACCTAATTTTGAAAAGAAAAACTAGAGGGAAAAAGCAGCTAGTTAACACTACCCACCGCCAACTCGTGGGCTACTGAAAGCGCGAACCTCAAAGAAACAGTACAGCATGCTAATCACTAGGCCGCGCTCGCCCCTTTAACTCACGTGAAACAGACAATAAGGAATCATTATGTTTCATCTAATTAAGATATGGTAGTAAATATTGTTATTTTTGATTAATTAGAGTGTGTCTATTTGTTCCAACTCTTTTTCTAGCTCTGGTAAACGTGGCAAGTCCAGATTCTTTTACGAAATACGGGAAGTAAAACTTTTAAACAGGGTTTACAAATACAATGTTACTTGTTACTCTATTGGATAAATAGATAAACAGTGAGAAAGGAATACTGATAAATATATTCACACAATTTCATATATGAGGGATTAAAATAGACTAATTGACTGTTAGATAACATTACTAATGAACCAATAGAGAAAAATACAAAAACTAAATAAATATACAAATAGAAAAATAGGCCAACGAGAAGCTAGGTAAACATCAACAGAGATAAAAATGGTTAGAGATACAAAGATAAATATATATGCAGGGCGTTAGACATATAGACATAAGTTTTAAAGAAGGTTTACGTTACAATATTTCTAAGAGCCTTTCTTTTTTATTGACTCAACAGGTATAATAACCATAACTTTTCGCCTTATTTCCTGATTGGTTAATTTTAAGTGACTAATACTCGTGACAACATTTGATGGTGATAAAAGCAATGTTTTATACATCACGGTGTAATAAATGGTCAAATATAAGTGATTAAATAAAAAAAATTCTACAGGTGAAATGCAGTGCTTTATAACAATACTTACCTCCCCGTCAAAATTCAAAGCTTCTTCTTCGGAATAACCTAGACTTCGCATACGTTTCAAATACGTTGTCGTTATTGGCAGGCTATAATCAATGTCCGTTGTTAAGTGGGTAGCGCTGCTGTCGCCACGTGCTGATGAGACAGACTCTGGGGAAGTGTTACCGCTGCTGGCGCCATGCTCCTTGTTGCCATGAGAACCACTTTTTCCGCCACTGTCCACCCCGACGTGCATTCTTTTCTGACAGTCGACGCAAGACATCAGAAAGTGAGTTACCGCCTCTCGTGGCAGGAAAGCATATGTTTCGGCAATCTGAAGAAATAATTAAATAGCATCACCATTAACTTCTTTACTTGCAAATATATTTTGACACATAAAGTCACAGTCCATAAACGCGAAAACAGACAAAGTTGGGTAAGGTTTGTTAACTATTTGCTTTATATATAGAGAAATATTTATGTGATATGGTCCTGACATTACTGTCGGCTTAATTCTATTATATGTGGACGAAAAAGTTGCCATTACTAAAGTTCATGGAGCGAACTCATTATCGAATAAACGTTTTGAAATAGAATATTACTTTCCTTTTTATTGTTAGTTTCATTATTCTACCTGATTGATTTTATCTCATCAATGGTAGAGAAAGATATAAGTATCCTTGTAATGGACCCTCCTCTCTTTCTTAATCTGGATGAAGAATATGTCACTTACGTGATGCTGATCTTTGAAAAAACAACAAATTACTTTATAAAAAATATTAGAAATCCATGTAATAACACTAATGTCAACATACAACCCATAGCAACTTTCAAGAATGTATAAACATTGTACTTGTAATTATCCTTTCAAAAACCTTGACACAGTAGTCCTCTTTCTTTCTTTCTTTGATGCAAGACTTTCACAGTGCACTATATCTGGTGAATGTCAAGTATTTGTGGTTCTATCGTTATTTCAGTTAAGCTGTGGAACGTTTAAAATTACACATGTTGGTGTTTGTTGTGTAACGATTGAAATTCAATATCAAACAGTTGAACAGATAAATACATGTATTTAATATACTTAATATTTAATATATGTATTTATCTATTCAACTGTTTTTCTGTAGATATATATATTCATCTATTTCTGTTTCATATTGAGTTGACCTGGACAAGTTCTATCTTTATATTATGATAAAACGATGCAATTATTTTACATATATATATATACATGAAAATATAACACAGGGAAGAGAGAGAAATATGTGTTACACACGTTCTGTAAGAACTAAACAGAAAACAACACAAAGAACACTGTACTCTTTTCTGTAATATAACTCCTTACTTTAAAACAGAGAGAAAGCCACGTTTATTGATGAGCAGGAGATATGTCTAGATAAAACTTACGGTTTTATACGTGCGTTTCTGACCAGCATGCTTGCCGCCCCGTGTGTCCATATCCACGTGAACTTCATAGATGATGTCGAAAAAGTTTTCAACAACCGCTACTTTTTTATAAACTGTCTCTTCTTTCCCGGTGCCAGGCTGAAGGTAAAAGAAAAAGACAACAAAGTCCTGTTCGAAAAATATTAATTGAAATCGAATGAGTTCAAATACGAAAGACAGACAGCAAATAAACGGAAAATTATAGAAATATTACTTGTCCATCCCCTTTCTTAGAGATGATACGTGATCACTAGCGTGGGGATGTCTACATATAAATTTGAGTTTTACGTAAAAATATCAAAAAATCACGCAAAGTATCAAAACCCAAATTACTGAAAATTTCTAGGAAAGTTTAATGTGGCACACTGTTCTATGTAATATTCACACACTGTTCTATGTAATATTCATAAATTTTCTCAAAGTTGGAGAAACAAAACCGAACATTTCTTTATTTGACATCTTCAGAAGAAATGTAAGATATGTAATTTAAATAGGCGCATTTTCTTTTAAAGTTTGAAAAATAATATTCTGAGGTAAGGCACTCTACCTGCTGATACAATGGAAATGCTCAAGGTGGAAGAAGATGTGCAGATGTAAGGCAGAGGGCAATGTACTAGCTATTGTAATTAGTAAAATATTCATAAAATATATATAATATTAAACTTGATAGATACAACTTAAAGGTCAAGACACTAACTCCTCAGCAATAAAGGTGGTTAGGAGTGTTGGTTATTGAAGAAACTTCATGTCTAGAGAGATTTCAGTTATATAAAGGGAAAATACTATTCTGATCGTTCCATTCAACCATGATCTGATTAAATCCCCTGGTATGTAAAGCTCTCATAAAATTCATAAGTTAGAATCTGGATGAATCCAATACGAGTATCTTCTATTGTCTTCGTACCGTAAACAAGAAAACTATATGCTATTCTACATTTCTAACGAAATGATTGCATTTTCTGGGAGCGTTCTTTGTTATCTTTGTGCCTTAATTAGAATATCTATAACATATTGTAACAGTGAATAATAAAAGTTCTGTCTGCTGTTTAATGACAAAAATAAGGGGTTTTCTACTGACAAAAAGAAGGGTTTTTCTACTGCATTCTTACCTAAACACAAAACTTAGGGAAACATGTGATACATTGTATTCGCTAAAGAAGTCCAAATGTGAAGAAAATGTTCTTAAGTTGCTTTTAAATATCACTCTAGTTATTGTTTAATTGATTTTCTAGTGATTTTGTTTTAAAGTCACATATTTTTGTTTAGTGACAAAGAAAAACCTTATCGTATTTACAAACAACATACGGTTCAAAATGAACTGGTTGGTACGAGTTAAATGCAATATCCAAACTTAATTAACTGTAAAAAAAAGACGTGTTTATTTTATCTTCGTAAACAGGCATGTATTCTTTCATCTATTTTTGATGAATGTTCTACATCAGGTTTTTTTAAAAATCATGGTTAGTTTTTTTTCTGTTAAGGAAGATTCTACGTTCAACGAGATACATTGTTGGAAATCACTCTAATAACGATGTCAGATTCCTCAGAACGTAACCGAAAAAGGAAGCACTCTAAACAACAAGAAAAGTTTTCGATTGACTGCTGTTGATTTAGCTCTGACTAAAACATGGAGGAACGTGTGTATATCGACTGTGATGTGATGATTGAATTACAGGTCACGCGGAGAATAGATTAAAATCTATCTGTCTATCAGTGTACCTTTTCCTTCATATTTATCGATCTATTTGTATATCTGTTTGTTTATCCATCCACACAAATATGATTGGAATATTTATAGGAGAGAAAAGATCTCTTTAAATTAAAAATTAGCATATTTTCGCCTATAATTTGTGAGTTTTCAATCGTTAATAAAGTCTGTATTGTAAAGAACAAAACTAAAATATTTAATATATATGTCGTATTAAGTTACTTCGCAATAATTCTCTGAGCAAAAAACTCCAGATGAGTTTTTACGAAGAATCCACTTTTTCTTCATAGATTATCTTTTCTTACATGCTTTAGACCTTCAACGCTTTCTTTGGGTCACTCTGGTATTTCTCTTAGTATTTTGATTTACATGTTAACAATGAAAGATAGAAACTGTTGTTCTGATTTTCATATTTATTACAAAAGTATAAAGAGAGGATATTAAGTTTTTACCTATCAACTTCATTATGTGTTTTTAGAAACGTTTATAGTTTTTTTTTATTAAACTTTACTATGAAAATTCCAGATTTCTAAGCTAGATTCACCCTTTACATTTAGTGTTTTTCAGTCGAAAAGTAATAGTTAGAATAAATCCAACATCTCAATTTTAATAAACTTTACATTTGATTGTGAATTTATATTTAAAATGTTTATATGTAACAGCTTTAGAGTTTGTTTTGTTTTCCACAGTTCCACATGATATGGACAAGCAGCACGTTTTACAGGTTGAGGCTTCTTACGGATAGAGAGAAATCCCAGAACAGCAGTCCAACGTAATGAAGATCAGTAGGATTTGTCACTTTGTGAATAGTGTCAGGTAGCTCTTAATACGCATGCGCAATGGCAGACTTCAGTAATTAGAAGAAAATACCTTGCATTAAATGTCTTACTTCATGCCAGAATTGAAGTGTGAAGAGAAAGGGATTCAGTTTTCTTCCAGAGAAAGTTATGAGTGAGGAAAAGGACATTATATAAAAGGGAAATATAAAGTACGTATATGATAACTACTGTTAAGTTCACGGCATGACCAGGTGGCTGGGACGCACAATTCGCACTCTGTAGGTTGCGGGTTCGAATCCTCATCCCACTAAAACATGCTCCCGGATACACACCTCCAAAAGAAGGAGGTGTGAGAAACACCATACGTAACTATTGCTGTTAAATACATTTATAACTTTTACTGCATGAAGTTTAAACGCTAGGCTTTCATCAGGTACTGTATTTATAAATACTAAATAAATTCATGTCAGAAATTCAAAATGTTTATTTGTTTGTTTGATTCAGAATTTTCACGCAAAGCTACAAAATGGTCTATTATTTAATTTTGAACTAGCTAGGGAATAGAAGTTTGTTTTGTTTGTTCCTGACAATTATTTAGTTTTAAAAATAATTATTTCCGAAGAAATAATTACTAATCTGGGGTGCTCGACGATTAAACAATCCTCCTTCACCTCGCTCGTGGTCTAGGAATATGGGCTTAACTAGAGAAAATGGGAATTTAATGCAGACGAGATATGTAACTTTAGAAAGGTAAACGAGAGAGTAACTGTAGACAATAAAAAGTGAAGAGCAAAGTAAACTAACTAAACTAAACTAAACGGCCGATATTGGACAGATGGTCCATCAGGGCGGCGGGGATCTAAAAATCCTATGCCGAGAATTTAATGTGGGGGAAACGGGAGTACCCCGAGATTAGCAAGAAGAAGTAAGTAGGGAAGGTAAAGTGAAGTCCGGTGCTGGGGGTGGATTAGCTATTGAATCTGTTGTGGAGTCTCCTGGTGTTCGCCATGGTTTTAAAGTGGCTCAGTTTCTGGATCCAGGCAGGTGGTGGAGGCGTAAAGTCCATGGTACCAAGGTACGGAGTGTATTTTTGCGGCAGTAAGGCGTGAATCATAAATATTTGGATTGACAGCCCGGTCACGCTTACCAATAGACCACAACCGATCCGACTTAGAAGCTTAGTTTATAGTATAGCAGTTAAATATACACATATGCATACCGAGGTACTTACAAGAGTACGAGTAGCGTCTGAGGTAATGTAAGTGTACACGAAAGCTTTTGAGGAGTATTAGCTTACGTTTATTTCCACTTAGGAAAATTTTAATAAAGTGCTAATTGCGTTTAAAAATATATTTTATAGAAATTCAATTGTAATAAATACATAGGCAATAAAATAGACGAGAATTAATCTAAAAGCATTTTCCTTTTCAACACACAAGTGTTTTTTTTTGTTGTTTTTCTGTTCATATATCTTCCGCACGTGCAGACACATGGAATTTAAAAGAAATTTGAGACATATTTGTTTACTATATGTTTCAGTGTGAATAAAATAATTCAAAAAAGAACTTAAGAAACAAACATTGTAACAAAGAATAAACAGTAATTTAATGTTTTCAGTTGTAACATTTCCCATGACATCATATTGTAGCTTTAGTATTTGAATTTCTTTACGGAGCATCTTAACACTAAACTTAAAGTCTATAAAATAACAAGTTGAATTAATAGGTTCTCTATTTAACTAGATACTTAGATATAAACAATTCTTCAGTAGCATTATTCTGCTGATTGGTCGTAAAAATGGGCGTGTTAGTAAAATGTGTATGGACCGTCAAGTTTCATTGTGTTAGGGAACGCCCTAATGGATTACTAAACTCCAGTGGTCAATCTGTTAAGTATCCTTTCTCTCAAAACATTGGTACCACCCTTAATTTGCACTAGGAGACACTAAACGCAGTTATATGTATCGTGTTTCATTGTAAAGACTGTATGTAGTTTTCTATCTATCTTTCAATCTGCAATATATTTTATGTTTCTAATAAATAAATAAAATAATTGTAATTAACATCATAATTTTTAGTATGCAAAAAAAAAAAGCCAATGTAAAGAATTTGATTCAAGAAATAAAATAACCACTGAATTACTTGAAGCAATATTCAAAACCAAACGGAAAATTATCTTTCTAGTCTATGGCTGTAACGGAAAGAAATAAGTCCGCCTCTACTTCATGCTATAGTATTTTGTTCATACACTATGTTTTAACACGTGGATATGAGATTTTCCAAATATCCGTCGCCATTATAATTTACTTTACACTCTTCAGTAGATATCATTTATACATCTACATTAAATGTATTCACATATGCAAACATGTGTATTTGTGTGTGGGTGCACAGCCATACGCTTGCTCTTTCTGAAATTTAGAAAAGCATTTTAGATTCTGCAAACAGTCTCGGAGTCCGTAGAAAACAATTAGCCAGTACTACAGAACCCCGTTGAAGGAATACTCTTACTAGCACACTGACACAGGACTGATCGATTTTCTAGTCTCTCTGCTTGTCACTCCATGACAGGAATGGGACGTTTCTGGGCTCGTGAGCACGTGCTTGCCCTAGCCTCGAGGTAAGCAATAAGTCGGAGAGAAAAACACCACCAATTTCCAATTATCAGTTAATCATTATCTTTCCATCTATTGTCCTGCTACATGATCACCGAGACAGTTTTTATTAAATATTTATTACCTTCGGCCATCCTTTTCTTTCTGAAGGCAGAGTGCGTTCGAGAGTAGAATTAAAGTAGTAGTTGAGCGCTAATTATGATAACTTAGGAAAGGCAAAGCTGGTGAAGTACATGAGCAATGCCATCATCCAAGTTTCAGAGAATCACACTTTCCATCTTCCTTTCAAAACAAAACTAAACAAAAGAAACACCGTCGTGGAAATTAGAACAACACTATCAGATGAATTAACCGTTTATTTTTTTGACAATGCTCTTATTTTTGCTAAGAAAGACAGCGATCTTTCTTTTTTTGTTGTTGTTTTATAAAAGATCACAGTTGTTATTAGGATAGATGATATCTTGTTTTTTTGTTACTTGGCGCACATCATGACTGTAAAGCAAACAGAGTTACATAATTGCTACTTTTGTATATAACCATCATCGTTATAACATTGTTAAGTTAAATGTATTGTTTCTATATGTAAATTTCCACGGTGACTGTAAGACAGTCTAAGTTATAATATTTTTACTTGAAATAAATACTAACCATTATTCTAGGTGTTGCGTGGATACTACCGAGATTTTAGTACTAGATAGGTTATTTTTTGGGGATTACATGTTATAATAAAATTATCATTTCTCTCAAGTTTTTAAACTTATCTTTTCTCAGTATTAATTTGTATGTAGAAGGGCCTGGGATGGACCAGTGGTTACCGCGGTTCTACTGTGAAACCGAGGATTAGGTGATTGGACACGAACTCGCAATATCCGTCCAGACCACGGTGGACATTGGCAAATCTCGTGCGGCGCGCGACGCTAGCCATTTATGGACATCCCACATTAACCCATTTTATGGTTGGAGTATTTGCTGCAAAAAGGAACTCTGCACTTTTGAGAAGGTGGATGCGCTTTAAGAGTAACAGTAAAGTCTCACTAGTTGGTGAGATAAGACTGACCAAAGAGTAAGCAGTGAGTGCTACCTTCCCTCTAATTTGTCAGCTCAAAATTATTGATAGCAAAAAGTCTAAAAATGGAACAAACAACTTATATCGAAACATCTTACACAATTAGAGACTATCTAGATTATTTAATACATAATCACATCATTTCGGCAAGAGTAACTAGGATATTTTATAAATCGTTATTCATTGTTTTAAAATTAAGAACAACTTTCTCATTCCTTTAAGTTTATCTGGGTTAAAATATGTACATTCGTCATATAAAAGTTACATGTTATTTTTGTAAAAGTATATCCCTGCTGTAAGATGAAAAAAAATACTTAGATAATTTTACTTTTAATGATGTATTTCACAAATAAAGTGTTATTGGTACCCAATTTAGATAGTGTATTATGAACACTCCCCATAATCCCAATATGTTTCTTGTACAGATTGAATAATACGAAGACCTTTGTTACTGATCTAAAGGAAAATATAATAAACGGCCTATACTTAAACACTCATTAACAAGTCAATTGATAAAAGGTAATGCAAAGTAAATATTATATATCATCTAACTATCTGCATGTCTGTCTGTTACACATTACTAGTGCAAACATGTGTAAAATATCCAAACTGTATTTAATAACAGACAAAGTGTACAAGTAAATTTATTTATAGCTATAGCGGTAATAATAGAGAAATATCAGACAACCTACTTTTTAAGCTCTGTTAGCTAGTTGCAGAAACTATATTGTTTTCAATTATAGAACTATGCTTACGTACTTAACTGCTTCGGGTATGCTCATGATAGCTCTAGGAATATTCCTCGCCTACAAACTACAATCAATACCAACTCTTGGAGTCCAGGCCGTTTTCTCTTGCATGGATGGTTTTAATGAGAACCAGGATGGAAAGACAGAAATAGGGGAAGTGTATACACCTCTTCTCTTCCCCTATTCCGATTCCGATGCCCTTGTATATTGGCTTAGACTGTTGAAATTAGGTGATTGGACACGAACTCACAATATCCGTCCAAATCACTGGGGACATTGGCAAATCTCGTGCGGCGCGCGACGCTAGCCCTTTCTGGACATCCCACATTAATCCATTTTGTGGTTGGAGTATCTACTCTGTTTCCATGGTGACTAAAGGATTTGATTTTATGTTATGTGTTTGCGCGTGAGTGAAAGATAGAGGTGTTTTCTTTGTGTCCAGAACTTCAGGAATCAACAACAAAAACCACCCGACGAAATTTATGTACCAAAAGTTCATATCGTATAAGTTTTTACAATTGTTTTAAGTAGTACAAAAATCATTCGAGACCTCATGATAAATCTTTAAGGTATTCGAGTTGTAATAGCCTATTAGCCGGCATATTTTTAAACCATTTATTTTAGAACTTGGAATAATTAAGAAAACTGCATGGGAGAAAACCAACTTAAAAGTCAAACTTTCGACTTTTTGAAGCTGAACGCCTTCTTTTTTTTACGTTAATATCTATTTTTGCTTTGTTATTTCACTCCCCTCTTTCTCACAATTTTAGTAATTTTACCCAAACACAAATTAAGTTTAAGAGCACGCGTTTTTGCATCACTATTAATTTTCTGTTTGTTGTTTTTTTCTATATTACTCACTTTTCCTCTTTGCTTATTATCTTCCTTTCAAGACCATCGCTTCGTTTCTTTTTCTGCTTTTCACTACAGTTCGTTTTTGCTTTTCAAATATATATGTTAACAACGCCCTCTAGAAGACAGTTTTTGTAGGTAACTTTTAAACCGTAGTTTCTAATAGACTACAACGGTCTGATATACGTATTAGGTGTTCGTGTAATAAGATCTAAAGTGATTGAAACGAGTCTGTTTTTATGTATAGTTTGAAAACTTTGGAGCTTTCCTAAGATTTATAATTCCTTCCAAAATGTAATCTAGAGAAAGTCCAGGCAAGATAAGTGTTTTATAAAATTGTTTTTTGTTTTTAACTTGTAAAGTTATGATCGATCTAAGCATAACACCTAATTCTTTAGCGGAACAGGAATAACGTAAAATTACTGATATTTTTCACAATCTTATATATAAACACAAGAGCTTCATTTTCTAAGCTATAATACGTTCGTCATGTTTACTCCATAACAATTCTAAAGAAGTATCACATCATAAAGTGGTAATTCAGTGATAATACATAGGCTGATCAACTTGTTATATTGTTGGTGAAACGTTAAAGATTAAAATGATCAAAATCTTAAACCAAAGATCAAATTTAAGTATATTAAATGACAAATAATATTTGTGTTTAAATCAATAAGTATATTCTCGTAGTTATTAAATATCAATGTTTTGACTGGTCAGTACCTGCTGTGGTGGTGCTCATAAGTCATATAATAATACTTTGACTGGTCAATACACGCTACACCGTTGATCAAATGTTAATACACTGATTAGCAAGTATTTTCGTCTGATAATTATATGCTATTATTAAATTGTTTACTTACTAGACAGCATTACGGTGTACAGACGAATCAAATATATATAATATTTGATCATTGTTATGGTATGTAGTAGAGTTCTGATTTGTCCGTTTCTTACGCCGTTAATCCGAATCTAGAAACTCAACTAAGTAATATCATATATCAGTTATAAAACAATTAGGTGTCTATTATTTATATTAATCTATATATTAGAAGCGCAAGAGTTAAAATACAAAGGGAGAAATATGTAACTAACTGACGGGGGAAAATGTTTGTGCAGTTTATTGAATAACTTTCGTTGTATGGAATCCGAGTGAGTTAAGTACACGAGTTCATTGCATTAACAACTGAATATACCTAAATATCTGACTAATTTAGAATATGCTGGTAACAAATGGAAATTAAGAACAACACTTTGGAACCTTCTATTGTTGACAAATCTACAAAAGCAGCAATTGAAAACTAAAATTTGATATAATTATTACACAGTATAATATAACCGGACTATAACGTCATCTGTTCAATCAATAAAGTATTGTTTGTTTTCTAGAATTAATATTTTGGTATTTTTAACAAGACCCGAACCTCATAAACACAATATGAGAGACAAATTTCGGTCACCTGATATACCTTAGCTCTATCTTGTCATATATAGAAAAGGCAACAGCCGTGTTCTACAGCAATGCAACCTCGGCAGATAACTTCCTAGAGACTCGCATTCCAGACTGGAGAAAACGCGGCTCCTATAATAAGACGCTGTCAAGGGTAATTCTAGCGACGTTTCATTAAAAAGCTTCTTCCTTATTGTTACGTGCAGTGTGCACCTACACAATTAAAGGCCGAGTTGAACGACCAGAATGAAAATCTTTTTTTTGATAGCTAGCTAGTACAAATATGCTTGGGACATGCATGAGCGAAAGGGAGTGGTGAAACAGTGCTCGCAGTCCATGCAAGTTCGTGGCTGAGGAACCTTATTGAGACACGCGGTATATGGGCCGGCCTGCATATAGCCTTGAGGAAAGAAAGTCCCTCCGATCGATAGCGTTTCAAGCAACTTGTCCAGCACAGTCCTTTCTTTGTCATTATGCTTCTAACCCCGGTTTCTCCCACTCGTAATTCAAAAGTGTTATTGGCCTGCATTGATATGTCAATCCCAGGCCTTGACAAGCACGGTTTAAAAGTTGGTTTAGCCATCTGGGTCATAGCACGCGCTCCCTGTGGCTGTGGCATGTGATTCCATTTCTCTAACCCCGTTGTCATGGTGACGGTTGATATCGTCTTAGGTGTAACAACCTTCTGTTGATTCCAACCTTCAATTTCTTTTAAAGGAAGCACTAAAATTGAATTATATTTAAAATTGTTATGGGCACACTATAACTATTCTACTATTATTTGAAACAAATGTTTTGATGAAAATATATATTTATAAAACTTCATGTAGTTTGAACATTTTAAATATATATTTTAGTAAAAATCAACTCCATTTGGAGTTTTCCTCAGAGCGCAATTACTAAAATGAAATGAGAGCAATATCATTTTATTATTCGTCCACCTCAGTGTTTCTTCCTTTGCGCTATCTAAAGAAATATTCATTTTTGTGATATTTATCACCTTATTCATGGACATTTCTTAAACTTTGCAGTTAGAATTTCTAGCAACCTAACAACGTTTCTGAAAATTAAAAAGCAGGTTCTTTCTTCACAAATTATGATGTTTTAAAGTCCAGAAAATCCAGAAGAAAAAATTTGTGAATATTATTTTATGTTTAATAATTTACCATTTCAGTTCAGTTCAGCTTCGTCCACAATGACTTCAGTTCAGCTTCGTCCACAGTGACTTAGCTTGACTTTTTCACAATCTTATAGCTTCTACAATACGATGAATTTACCTGTTGTTTTTTTTGCAGATATTATTTAGTACGCATTTCTAGTTTTGAAAAAGTGGGTATAATTTAATCTCACATCTTGAAAATAAGTTCTCTGTTTACAGGAATTATTGCACTAATGCATACATTTCAGTATATCGTAAACTATTTATTGATATTGTGTGTTCATTTTATAAATTGCGATAAACTGTCCTTTAAAAAAAGTTAAATTGAAGTGTACGATCAGTTTCCATAATTCTGGGTTTTTATATTTATGAATATGTGAAATAATCTTCAACAATGTGTTCTCTTGCTCGGACTATATTCAATCTATTTAAAAAATCACAAAACAGACCACAATTGATTTTGCTTTCTTAATTGCAACAAAACGGTAAAAAGAGTAAAAGTGAAATTCATAAAAGATTTATAGAATAAATCAACTATAAAGATTTTGATATTAAAAAAAGAAAAAAAGACAATATCTGATTTCTAAGATATTTTTTTTCTTAACTTCGTGGGCACCATATTTTGCTATCGGAGTGTTTCCAGTAATTACTTTGACCGCGAGTCGCGTGCACGTGCAAGACGTGCAAGGTCGTTAACGAGGTAGAAAGATGGTAGAGGGGAATGATGTGGAAAAATTAAAAAACGATTTGGTGTTCCCACATCGTTTTCTTATGAGAAGAAGCAGGCAAAATTCTGGAGTTTTTAATATTTCCTTTGGTGCGTGCAATGATTTTGGAAGAGTGTGTACACATTCGTCAAAACATATAGTAGCACAACACCACTCTTCAAAGCATACCACTGTAGACAATTATTTTTCTTAGAATTTTTTTCGATTGCTTAATTCATATGTTAGAATTAAAAGTAAGCTTATTCCAGATTTCACATTTTACTTCTGATTATATTTGACAAACTTTTAATAGTACTAAATTGAATAAGCCAACTAACATACCATGCGAACATCACTTATATTACATTTAACTTTTAATACAAAGAAAACATAATAGAAGAGCCTCTCCAAACCTTCGACTTTCTTTTTAAGTTCGCTAAAAATAAAATGGAGGTTTAATATAGTACTGAGCGATTATCAATTTTGAAATTCGATTCGACTATTGATTCGATATTTGTAAATAATCCCGATTACTATTATTCTATTTAGACCATTTTTAAAATAAAAAAAATTGGAAAAAAGACACTGGAACAAGTTTCCTGACTAAAGACGTTTTTTTTTTAAATAATAAAAACACTGAACACGGGTAATCTAACTTTTGTCATGTTTACGTTATTGGTGAAGCAAGCTTTGATGAAATAATAGTAACTCACACAATTCCTGGTGCCAGACTCTCTCTCTCTCCGAAATTTGTTTTCCTAATAAATAAATAATGTAATTTGTTATCTTGCTTAGTTGATTTCATTATATATATATGTGTGTGTGTCTGTACAGAGTGTACAGTATATATTTAAATGATCCGCACTGTATTACTTACTGACAATCTTTTTATTGACTAGAATTGGACTCTCTGCCGCGCTTGTGAAAGTAGTGCCACTTTTTTTTTCTAAACAACGACACTTATCAAGCCGTTTCTAACTGGAGATCATGTCTCTGTGCTCCAAGCGCAGATCTCAGAGTAGCATAACGTACAGCTCACAGTTCTTATTCAATGAAATATATTAACCCAACCAACTTATATTTTTTGGAATAAAGATAACCGAAATAATGTATTTAGAATTTATTATTTTTAGTGGACAATGCAACATTGAGAAGAAGGAGAATGTTTGTTTTATTGTAAGCCATGTAGATGCAAGATAAGATAATGAAGAAAATAGTGGCTCTAAGTGTTTCTATGTGAGTGCACAAACATACGGCGCTCAGTTTTATGAACTAATCAAATTAAAATATAGGTATCAAGGAATCTTATGAATTGGATATCGATGTTTACTTTAATAATGGAAAAGCCCCCCAGTAGCACAGCGGTATGTCTGCGGACTTACAACGCTAGAATCCGGGTTTCGATACCCGTGGTGGGCAGAGCACAGATAGCCCATTGTGTAACTTTGTGCTTAACTTAAACAAAAAAAAAATAATGGAAATTAATCAAAATGTCAATTAATCCCTCGGCGCTAGTCTAATGACATATTCTGTTATTATATATAGTGTAAATTCCTTATTTTAACTATA
The DNA here is from genome assembly GCF_000517525.1 of Limulus polyphemus. Classification (NCBI taxonomy): domain Eukaryota; kingdom Metazoa; phylum Arthropoda; class Merostomata; order Xiphosura; family Limulidae; genus Limulus; species Limulus polyphemus. The sequence continues at coordinate 90,192 of NW_013667212.1, forward strand.
ACTTTACGCATTTAACCTTTCTAACTAGTGTTCTATTATACTGTTATTATATATAGTGTAAATTCCTTATTTTAACTATAACTTTACGTATTTAACCTTTTTAACTAGTGTTCTATTACACTGTTATTATATATAGTGTAAATTCCTTATTTTAACTATAACTTTACGCATTTAACCTTTTTAACTAGTGTTCTATTACACTGTTATTATATATAGTGTAAATTCCTTATTTTAACTATAACTTTACGCATTTAACCTTTTTAACTAGTGTTCTATTATACTGTTATTGCAAGTCTTTTATCATTATGGGACCTGGAGTCCCAACACTAATGGGTAAGTTTTATTTTAACTATAACTTTACGCATTTAACCTTTTTAACTAGTGTTCTGAAATAAAACTTACCCATTAGTGTTGGGACTCCAGGTCCCATAATGATAAAAGATCTACAATAACAGTATAAATGACTTCTACTGGTCGATCTTTAGTATCATATTGTATTATTATTTCTATTCCCATTTTCCTTTCTCTGACAACTGTCTTCGGTCAATGAAATATATTTTAAGAATGGAACGAACATTGTGAGTTTAAGCACCAAACGTCTACTGCCAGTATGAATTTTTTTTTTTCACACGAAGCTTTTACGTACAGCTTAAATCTGATAGGCACTGATGGGAAGACTTCGTCTGAGTAATTTTCATCATACACCTCTTCTACTAGGATATAGTTTACATTTTCCAGCCCTAATTTATTTATGTTGCATAAATGATTTTGATCTGTATTAATGTGAACAGCTTACTATATGTATAATAGCTCTTTATCTTTAAACATAATAACTAGAAAACTACTCTATTTTTATATTAAAGAAAATCCATTGCAAAATAAAACTTAAACTTGTTATCAAACGAAGACTTCCATATTTTGTAAGCGTGCTTTCAATAATATTTATTTCTAGTTGTTTTAAGTAAACAACATGTCATCTAGAGAAGATAGAGACTAGGAAACTCTTAGCCCACAGTCTATGTGCACGTGAAGAGAATGCAAACACGTGTTGACTACTTAGTTGAGCACTAGCTACTCTAGAACCTAGAGCAACATGTAATCGGTCGTGTGTGTGCACGTGATAGAACCAGATATAAAACAGACATACCAACCACTTGCACAGTTAAGAAAAAATCGGTGGGAATTCATTGTCCTAGGGTGGCTCATGCGTGTTTGTGATGAGTGTGTGGGAAGCACGCTACTGATTTAGCCAAAAACTGCAACGCGTGGATACAACTAGCATTTAAGAAGTCTCACATATGAAAAGTACCTTAAGAGATTGCCAAGTAGGCTTTCGGAGGATATTCGAAACCACGTTCAATCTGTCTACAGCAGACTATAGCTAAAACGTATGACCTCGAAAATTTTTTTAATCTTTTAATTGTTCTAAACGTGGAACTATAATGTTGATTATGTGTCATAATAGTGTACAGGATGTAAATATATCTTCAAAAATATAGGTGTGTCAAAAGCCAAGTATCAATGAATAATCGATAAATTAACACTTTACAAACCGTGCTTATTCTGAACTGTACATATATTGCCCTCATTAAGGTGAATAATTGAGAAAACATAACAGTTTGTTGCACAATGTTCCTGATTTAAAAACTTCAAACTGCGTTTTGACTTTTGGCGCACCTTAGAGTCTAGTTAACTTGGGCTGAAAGACATGCTAATTAACTTTGAGTGTTATCCGATCTAAAAGGTAACGATTAAGGAGTAAAAAAAAATTAGTTATTGTCCAATCTAAGAAGGATATCAATATTAAATACCACAGGACTTGCTGGCTGGACAAATATTAACAGTGAAGGTACCAGATTAAAAACTATTCTACTATTTTTACCGTAAACCTCAGTAAATGTATCTATATACTTTTCATTATTCTTTGCAAAAAACTACAGCAAATTGCACATGCGCGCTTCATAATTCAGTTGCTCTCAGTCTTTCTTTGTGGTTTGGTTGTGGGTTTCAGAATATAGACATTTCTGATCTTCTGTTCTTGGTTGAACGATACAATTTTCCAATATTTTTCCAAAAATGAAATTATTTCCTGTATTTCTTCATAATTAGATAAAATACTTTGAACCGTGGGCTTCAGATAAGATTTTTTAAAATAATTATCCATGGATGAATCGCGTAGTTTTAACTGGGGGCTTCACATGGGAATTGTTTCAATCTTTCTTCATAGTTGAACTATACAGAGTTACATATATGTTAGAGTATTTTTGTGGGGTAAGATTATATAAATGATAAAATAATAACCTAAAACTTTTAACAAGACGTTACATCAACCAATAAATCGGTCACAACTCTTATAATAAATATACCATCTAAATTTGCTATGACTGAAGATACATTAACAACTTTTGAATCAATAAAGATGGAGTGTTTAATGAAATGAATGCTGTTTTATCGTTCTTTTGATAATGGCTTCAAGTTTCAGAGAAAAAATATACATTTTTAAAAAAAGTTCTTTTATTAGCTCCATGTTATGAGCTGTTGTCGTTGTGTATATAAAGGTCTATCAGGAAAAAAAATAAGTTACCTTAACTAACTAATAATGATGAAACTCGGTAAACAGATTGTCTGTTACGTAATCAGAACAACGACGGCGTGTGTTCATTGGTTGCACAAAGGCGACGTGGGAGAAATCGATAATTTGGAGAGCATGGGTCACTCAAGCGGTACCTTGAAATGGCGTTTGTTCCATACCTCAGTTCACGAGCACAGCGCTTACTCACAGCAGGCCATGGACTACAAGTAAGGTTTCGCAAAATCAATTGGTGTATTCTTATCGGCCTTTATACTATCGCGAAGTGCTTAGACCACACTAAAAACAAAACAACACTGTATTGTTCTTTTTATCCAAGTAAAAACGGTTCCTTAATTAGATCTATCTATAATGTTATAGTAAATTCAAGTTTTACAAACAAGCCTTAGACTTTGTAATTAGTAATTTCAGTGTTAAACATCATTAAGTAGCACAAACATAAAGAGCCTCATCATCTTTTGAAGTAGAATCATAATACAAGTTGCATCAACGTTTATTTTAGTGTACTAATATTTGAAAAAAAACGGAGAAGGCTACTCAAGTACTTTCACTGTACTATTCCAAAGCAACAAATAAAGAGGAGTATCATAAATTATTTTAACGTACAGTAACAAAAAACAGAATATCAGCACTATCCTAAATCATTTCACAATACTATAACAAAACTAAAGAGAAGTAGCACTATCCTAAATCATTTTATTGTATTATAACAAAATAACAGTGAAGCAGCAATATCCTAAATCCTTACACTGTACTATAACAAAATAACACAGAAGCAGCAGTATACTAAATCCTTACACTGTACTATAACAAAATAACACAGAAGCAGCAGTATACTAAATCCTTACACTGTACTACAACAAAATAACAGTGAAGCAGCATTATCCTAAATCCTTACACTGTACTATAACAAAATAACAGTGAAGCAGCATTATCCTAAATCCTTACACTGTACTATAACAAAATAACAGTGAAGCAGCATTATCCTAAATCCTTACACTGTACTATAACAAAATAACAGTGAAGCAGCATTATCCTAAATCCTTACACTGTACTATAACAAAATAACAGTGAAGCAGCATTATCCTAAATTCTTTTTCTTTACTATAACAAAACTACAGAGAAGTAGCAGTATCCTAAACCCAGTCATTGTACTTTAACCAAATAACACAAATGCATCAATATCATAATTGCTTTCAGTGTACTATAACAAAAGCACAGAGAAACAGCAATATACTAAATCCTTTGTTGTACTCTAAAAAAAACAACAACATAAAAGCAGAAGTATACTAAATCCCTTCAGTGTACTGTAACAAAACAATACAGAGGCAGCAGGATCCAAATCCTTTGATTGTAATATAACAAAAACAACAACAACAGAGAAACAGCAATATACTAAATCATTTCACTGTATGCTAACAAAAGAACAGAGAAGTAGCAGTATCCTAAATCCTTTCACTGTACTGCAAAAACAAACAAAATCAGAAGTAACAATATCCTTATTTCTTTCACAAAAGCAACATTGTTATATTTCTTTCACTCTACTATAACAGAACAATACAGAAACATTGGTATCATAAATCCTTTCAATTTGCTCTTACAAAACAACAGAAATGGTGCAACATCCTAAATAATTTCACTATATTTCAACAAAACAAAATAAATGCAGCAATATTTTAAATACTTCCACTGTACTGCATGAAAATAACAGAAAAGCAGCAACATCCTAAATACTTTCAATATACCACAACAAAACAAAAGTGAAGCAGTAATATTCTAAACCCTTACACTTCACTATAAGAAACACAGAAACAGCAGTATATAAAATCCTTTCACTGTACTACAAAAAACAACAAACAGAGATGCAATAGTATCCTAAATCCTTTCACTGTAACATAACAAAGTAATAGAAAAAGCAGCATTGTCCTAAATCCTTTCACTATACTATAACAAAACTAATAAGAAGAAACAGTAACCTAAACAATTTAACTGTACTATAGCAAAACAACAGAGAAGCAGTAGTATCTTAAATCATTCCACTGTACATTGAGAAGACAAAGAAAAAGCAGCAGTATTTTATATCATTTCAATTTACTATAAGTAAATAACAGGGAAGGAGTAGTATCCAAAATCGTTTCATTGCTCTGTAACAACAACAACAACAAAAACATACAGAAGCTACTGTATTCTAAATTCTTTCTTTGTACTATAAATAAAAACAGCAAAGAAGCAGTAGCAAGCTAGATCTTTTCACTATGTTATAACAAAACAAAACAGAAGCAGAAGTATTCTAAATCCTATCACTGTGCTGAAACAATACAACAGAGATGCAACAATATCTTAAGTCCTTACACTGTATCATAACAAAAGAACAGTGCAGCATCAGTATCCTAAATCCTTTCACTCTACTATAACAAAACAAAATAAAAGTAATAGTATCTTAAATCCTTTTACTGTGCTGAAACAATACAACAGAGATGCAACAATATCTTAAGTCCTTACACTGTATCATAACAAAAGAAATGTGCAGCATCAGTATCCTAAATCCTTTCACTCTACTATAACAAAACAAAATAAAAGTAATAGTATCTTAAATCCTTTTACTGTGTTGTATCAAAAGAAAAGAGAATCGACAGTCTAGTAAATGCTTTCACTGTACTATATGTAACAAAACATTGAATCATCAGAAACCTAAGTCCGTTCACCATACTATAACAAAACAAATAAGAAGCAATAGTATCCTAAACAATTTTACTGTACTATAAAAAACAACCAAGAAGCTGTATTGTAAATCTTTTTACTGTACTATAACACAATAACAGAGAAGAAGCAGTATCATAAATCCTTTCACTATAATATAACAAAAGAACAATAAAGCAGCAGTATATCAGTCTTTTTATTGTATTGTAAAAAACAACAACAACAGAAAAGCAGTGGTATCCTAAATACTTTCATTGTACTATATAACAAACAAACATAGAAGCAGCAGTATACTACATCATCTCAATTTACTATAACGAAAAAACAACTAAGCAGAGAATACTAAATTCTTTGAGTGTGTTACAACAAAAGAAAAGTGAAACAGCAATATCCTAAATCATTCCACTGCACTATAATAACAACAGAGAAGCAGAAATATCCAAAATCATTCCACTGTACTATAATAACAACAGAGAAGCAGCAATATCCTAAATCATTCCACTGTACTATAATAACAGAGTAGCAGCAATATCCCCAATCATTCCACTGTACTATAATAACAACAGAGAAGCAGCAATATCCTAAATCATTCCACGGTACTATAATAATAAGAGTGAAACAGCAATATCCTAAATCCTTTCACTATATTATGACAAAACAACATAGAATCACCATTATCCTCAATCCTTTCATTGTACAGTTACAAAACAATAAAAAAGCAGTACTTTGCAAAACTATTTCACAGTACTATAGGATGTCCAGAAAGCCTGGAACCATAAGTAATTTGTAACTTTTAATTTCGGATACATGACTGATACAGGCCCATACATAGATTGTTTGAAAGAGGAAGTTCTAATCTGTGAGATCAAAAGCCAACACATATTGTGCGAGGGGCAATCAGCATACACAGCATTCTAATACTAGGGGTCTGGGGCATGCGACTATTTCAAGCTAAAAAATGCTAATGCTTCATCAGAAGAATGTAGATTATGTAGAAAAGATTAAATACAATAAACAACTGCGCTAATAGGAGGTTCGGTCGATTCCTCGACCCCCCACCTGCGTACGTGTCTGTGAAATGGCCCTGTCAAAGCATAAAAAGATCGAGTTGATCCTGCTGCTAATCCAAACTTGTTTAGAATTAGGAGGACAGCATGTGTAACACATTCTGTAAAATACATTGAAGTGACCAAAGGTTCAGATTTTTCGGACACCCTGTTTAACAAAACGAAACAGAAGCTGCAGAAACCCACATATTTTTGCTATACTATTAAAAAAAAAGCAGACAAGCAGCAGTATTCTAAATCCGTTGACTGTACTCTAACAAGCTAACAGAGAAGCAGCAAGAATCCAAATCCTTTCATTGTTCCCCATCGCTCTTCATGCTCGCCATCTCAGTCGAAAAAGGATATAATGTGAAGGTCAATCCCACTATTCGTTTGGAAAAGAGTAGCTCAAGATTTGTCGATGAGTGATGTTGACTAGATGCCTTCCCACTAGTCTATCACTGCTAATTTAAGAACGGAAAGCGCAGATAGCCCTCAAGTATCTTAGGGCGAAATTCAAAATAAATCAAACAAAACCTTTCATTGTACTGTAACAAATCAACACGGATGTGGCAGTGTTCTAAATCCTTACACCTTAAAATAACAAAGCAACAGAGAAGAGCAGCATCCTTAATTTCCTCACTATACAATAACAAAACAACAAAGAAACAGTAGTATACTAAATCCTTTCACTGCACAATAACAAAACAACAAAGAAACAGTAGTATACTAAATCCTTTCACTGTACAATAACAAAACAACAAAGAAACAGTAGTATACTAAATCCTTTCACTGTACAATAACAAAGCAACAAAGAAACAGTAGTATACTAAATCCTTTCACTGTACAATAACAAAACAACAAAGAAACAGTAGTATACTAAATCCTTTCACTGTACAATAACAAAACAACAAAGAAACAGTAGTATACTAAATCCTTTCACTGCACAATAACAAAACAACAGACAAAGATCAGTATCCTTAACCCTTTCGTTGTACTATAAAACAACTGAGAAACAGGAATATACTAAATAATTTTACTGTACTTTAACGAAACAACAAACAATGAGCAGTATACTAAGTCCTTTTACTGTATTATAGCAAAACCAATGAAATACAGTAGTGTTCTAAGTCCTTTTATTGTAATACAAAGAAAAGAGAAGCAGCATTATCCTTAATTCTTCCATTGGATTGTAACAAAACAATACAGAAGTAACTGTATCCTAAATTAATTCCCTATACTATAGAAAGCAACAGAGAAGCCGCATTATCCTAATCCTTTCATTGGATTATAACAATACAACACAGAAGCAGTAGTAACCTAAATCCGTTCACTTGTAACAGACATTGTGCAAAGAGTTATGTATTATCTGTGAAATATTATTGCTGCGCGGAGTCTTACCTGTATGTTCTATAGGATCCTTGCTATGGTATTCGCCGCCTTACATAGAATATTCAGGACTTGTTTGTATTTTATAGGAACCTAGATGTGGCTTGCCTAGTCTTACATAGAGTATATCGGAATTACTTTTATTTTATAGGAAACTAGTTTTGGTTTATTTAGACTTGCGCGGAGTTTACAGGGCCTGTTTGTATTTTATAGAAACCTAGATGTGGTTTACATCGACTTGCATGGAATTCACACGACCTGTTTGCATTTACATGAACCTAGATGTGGTTTACATAGGATTACATAGAGTCTGCTGTACCTGTTTGTATTTTGTAGGAATCTAGTTTTCGTTTACACAGTTCTGTTTGAAGATTAAATGAACTTCTATGGATCTAAAAGACTTAATTGGGAACTTGCAGGGACCATCTTCTAACAGCTCTCTAATATACTTGACATATATTTGGACATTCAGGGTGTTCTGAAATTATTATATTCTCTTCCTCATGCTCGTGATAAGATTTATGAAACTGGTTTAAAAAAAGTATATAGATATGAAATAAAATAATAAGAAAAAGAAAGAAAGAAAGAAAAAATAGCAATAAGTAGATGAATAATAAAAAAATAAGTAGAGGATGATAGAAAAATCTTTAGAGCTAGATCATGTCTGGTGGAGCGAAAAGGAGGAAGATGAGTTGTATATTTAAGATTGGTAGTCAAAAATCTTTAGAGCTAGATCATGTTTGGTGGAACAAAAAGGATGAAGATGAGTTATATATTTAAATAAAGATGTTTGACTACCAATCAGATAGATCATGTTTGGTGGAACAAAAAGGATGAAAATGAGTTATATATTTACGATTGGTAGTCAAAAATCTTTAGAGCTAGATCATGTTTGGTGGAGCAAAAAGGATGAAGATGAGTTATATATTTAAGATTAGAAGTCAAACATCTTTAGAGCTAGATCATGTTTGGCGGAGCAAAAAGGAGGAAGATGAATGGTATATTTATGATTGGCAGTCGCGGGAACAAATGGCCCTTGTCAGGGTCGCATAGATTTATAAATCTATTGCCAAAAAAAAAATTGCTGCGGAGAGAAACGTGATTACCCAGAGAAAACCCAGTTTCATTGAACGGGTTATTAGCCTATTCAATGCCCATGTCGTTACCTGTAATGATGAGGATTGTGAAAGCAGTAGAAAAACTGAAGAGAGATGTGTATATATGAGATAACTGGGATGTGAAGTTACTGGAGAAGAGAAAACAATTATTGCATAGTTATAGGGCATCCCACATTGTTGTTAGTCATGTTAAATGATGAAGGGCATTTCTGTCAGGAGGAGAGGATTACTGCTAGGTTAGCAAATTGTGCTGTGAGCGGGTTTCTGTTGAGGGCTTTCTTATAAAGCCTGGACACTAATTTAAGCTTGAGTCTGTTTCTTACGGGTGGTATCGTGGAAATTGTAATTTTTTAACAATACCTTTACATTAACATAATACTTTTCAAACATTTTATAAATTGAAGACTACACCAGAAGCTATCTAAAAGCTAGTTTTAAAGTGGCTTTACTCAGTAAGGTTGTGATTGAAGGATTCTCTGAAGAGTTGCAGGTTATTAGGCACATACTGTGTTTCATTTAAACTTAATACGAGAGCTATGCTTTAGATATTTATACAGCACGAGTGTTAAATTTAGTATTTTTAGAAGCGATAATTGATCGCAGGTATGCTTACATAACTGTTTACGAATGATTTGTTGTGTAATTCAATTGTTGTGAGTTGACGTCACCTTACTCGAACCTTCTAAATTTTTCTCATTGTTTTAAGTGAGTATTGTTACACCATGACATCTTGTAGTTTGTAGAAAGTTCTAGGCTTCAGTCGGGCAAAATATATATATAGGCGATCGAGTAAGTGCAAGTAAGTTAGTGAAAGAGAAAGTAAAAGGGAAGTTAGACTGCATATCAGTTTAGTCGTAACAGGTGATTTCTAAAGTGAAAGCATCACAACTTGTACTGTAATAACAGAGATAGAGGAGAATAACTTGTCTTGTCAAAGGATGTTTGAAAGTAATTGAATCCGCCTGTGTGGACATTGACGAAAAAGATACAATTATTTAAAGCTCTGAATACAACTGTGGTAACCAATACTTATAGTAGTGATTTTAAAGTGTGTATCACAGCTTTGTATTGTGACAACAGAGTAGAGGAGAAAAACTTGTCTTGTCAAAACGTGTTCTAAAGTAATTGAACCAACCTGTGTGGACTTTGACGAAAAAGAGACAATTATTTAAAGCTCTGGATACAACTATGATAACCAATAGTGTAACGAATTTTTGTACATACGTTTGACTTGTTTTGAACATATTATTTTGAAACAAGTGGATTATGTACTGTCCATTTATTGTTGAAATTTGTCGCCAACAAGTCTATACAAACCTGACAAGGTCACGTCATAGAGTTGGCATCCCAGTTTCCTTTTAATATAGTTCATATTCGAAAAAAAAAAACGTGCAGAGGTCTGTCCTTACAAATAGTGAGATAAACGCTTTTTGTTTTGGAAAAGGCACAAGATGGAGAAACGTTTTTGTCAATTATCCCCACAATTTTTGAAACGACTTGATTGAAATTTCATAAATTCTTTCATGTCAGAATAGTTTGTGCAAAAATTCCCGTTCTCAGCCCTTCAAGTTCATTTACCATATTCTTAAACTTTAAAGACTAAAACTGCTTATCCAGTCGTCAATCAGCCAGGTGAAGTTAAAATCAAATTCCATTCAATAATTAACAACTAAGTACAAACGTGTACCCTGCCTCGCTTAAAACGATCATGATAATTTTTTTTCTTTTCAAAATTCGCGAAAACGTGCTGGAAAGTCAGACTGCATGTTGAGGACAGTTTCAACAATAAATTTTCAGAGCTTATGAATATTTTACTGTCTCAAGGTAGCAAAATAAAGCAGTGTCCTTGTCTGAATATAATTCACAAATACAGTCAGCTTCTCTCAAATAGAAAAACAAACAAACTTCATCTAAGAGTTAAGAGCAGCGTTTTCTTTTCCACGTAGTTCCATATTCAGTTTGCTTAGGTAAGAAGTAATATCTACTATGTGATGAAATTCCTGTAGCCACTTTGGATAGGTCACTTTCACTTTCTCGAGACAAGCTGTAAAATGAGCAAGACATTTACTTCCGGAAAGCTACTTCATCTTATAATACATGAAGAAATCTGAATATGGAATTTTCTTAGAGAAGCTCACAGAACTGACTATGAGTAAGTCTTTTTGAACTATTTGTTGACAATCTTTACAACCAAAACTGTCAACTTTATAAAGTCATTCGGAAAAGACTGTGCACAGAGTGCCTTTTTATGAATTATGCAGTGAAACAGTATCATGAAGTGCAACTTTTTAAATTCTAAACAGAGCAACGAAACCTTTACACCCTCCAGTCCTACTTGCATTCCCGTCTGTAGTGATCAATGTAATAATATTGTTGCCAAATATTTGTCTTTCAAACACTGAGTAACTGCAGAATAAATATCTTTCCTACGTATCCTTTTATTGGCAATAATACAATAAGTTCCCCTTGTGGTGCTTTTGTGACGTCTTCTTCATCACATGATTCAATTCATGCAGTTAAAAATATGGTGATGAACATGTATCAGCTATTATGTTTCCGTAGAGAGACATATTGTTTTCTATTGTTTCTTCTTCTTCTAAACACTTGGCAATCGAATGCCATCCCATCATTTCTTGGCAGATTGACTTGAAACTTAATAGGATTATATCTCGGCCCAATGCGCCCAGGCAACTTTTCCATTTATTTATTTAAGCCTTTTTAATAATTTTATGGGGTCAAAGGTAAAACAACCCAAAAATGTATATTTTGGGCTCCTGTGCGATTATATTTACAGCAATAAAGATGAAAATTAGCACAATATGTTTCATGCACCCAACACATTTACATATAAAAAAGTTGGATTTGGACATTTTGAGTCTTTATAGGGGGGGGGGCGTGAGAGCTCACAAAAAGCATAACTTTGGAGTTATGGGTCAGTTACACGGCCGTATTTTGACCAATTTACATAGGATTTGGTAGAAAGATACGTTTTTGCAGGAAACACACACTGATAAACAAAAATGTTGGACTTGCCAATTGTTGGTAATTATGGGGGGTCAAAATGCCATTTTTGTAGTTATCTTTTGCGTACTTTGCGTCTTGTATCTTCCAGACCATCGCATCCTTGTTCTGAAGTTCAGTTAAAACATTATTTGAGGTTTTAGTAAAATATTCCTCGATGCATTTTCCATTAGAGAATTTTTCTTTTGGCTTTATTATCTTGTATGCAGCCAAAACAGTGTTCCACTTACAGATATTATCCGCTGACTGAACGCATCTTTAGTAACTGCCTTTCTTACATCACCTTCTGGGTACCTCTCAGCGAGACTGTTAATTTTATTAAACAACTAGCTGACTGCCCGTCATATGTAGGTAAATGTTTATGTTATTCTCAAAATTAAAATATAAATAAAAATTAATTATTCGAACATCATATGTATAAAGAATGTTTTTCGTTTTTCTAGTAGTTAATGAAAACTTTTTTTACATAATTGGTTATCTACTGCAAGTTGCACTTGATTATAATTTATATATATATTTATTTGTTAATATCTTCTTCTTGTTAAAGCCTTATAGGTTGAAACATGCGAAAATCTGGTTCTCTTAGAAATACTCCTACACTTTTAAATGTCTGGCCTTATGATTTATTAACTGTGATGAGAAAGGCACTGAGATTCATGGTGAAGAGCAACTCCAAGAAGATATAACATTTCTTTAAAAAATGATTTTACATTTTTTAATTGAATTAAAAAAATATCTTACCTAACATGCGAAACTTCAATAACAAGTATTGTGGAGCCAACTATTGGGCTGAAGAGATGCTTAAGTTGTTTTTGACACATACAGCTACTGGTGTTTGCCACGAAATATGATATTAACACTGATTTATTCTATAATATTATTCCTCTTTTTCTTAATATTCAAAGAGCTTATTTTAAATATGATAATATATAATAAATAAATATATTAATAGAACAAATTTAAAATCTTGACTTCCACATGATAGTCGAGCACTATAACAACTATGGAAACAAATATTTGTAATCGAATGTTAACAGATAATTCAAGTACCTAGTATAAAGTATCATGTTAGTGTTGATTTTCCTAATATTTTAATATATTTCTCTAAACCTAATGATAGCATCCCATTGGCACAGCGATATGTCTACGAACTTACAACGCTAGAATCCGGGTTTCGAAGCCCGTGGTGGGCAGAGCACATATAGCCCATTGTGTAGCTTTGTACTTAACTTCAAAAACAAAAAAACAAACAAACATGATGAGTTGATAATTAACAAAAGTTATAAATAATACCCACTCAACTGGCATTTGAACTCGAGACTTCTGCTTGAAACAAACCATTGAGTCAATTTGAACTTTACCAAAAGAGAGTCGAGCGTTATAGACGAAGGGAGCGTTATGAACAGAGAGTGGCTTATATATATATATATATATATACTTTTCCATGTTTTATTTTGATT
>NW_013667212.1:104515-132378 GCF_000517525.1 Limulus polyphemus
TTCTTGATTTTTCATATTCTTTCTTCACACCGTGTAAACAATAATAAATGTGATAAAAGTGTAATTTGTCTCCATCAAATTCACACGCAGTATTATGTCTTGCGCCATGTCACCACAAATCTTACCCACTCTCCAAATTCAAAAAGACCAATTTTGTAAAAATAACGATTCATAAATTATGTTAAGTGACGAAACCACTACAACTTTCTGAGGTAGGATTCCACTTCCTGTCTCTCTTTTTCGCCCTTCAGTTAAAAGACTGAGGATGAAGAGCTTTACGTTCGGTAGACTAACGCATGATTTTCATCTATACTCGAATATAAAGTGATAAGAAGAGAACTGTTTTGTACTTTTGTCAAAATGTGGCGCTTTGAGTTTATAAACTCGCACCGATGACCTAGAGAGAGATAAACACAATCACCGACGAACAATGACATGCAACCATCTCTTATTTTTGAAAAACTGCGTGTATTGCTAGACAAAAATACCTTTCAAGGTACTTAAAGGTTCTGTTTTTTATACGCAACCAATTATTACATATTTCCGATGTTGATGGGCTATGTGCAGCTATATAGCCGGATGTGACTAGGGAGCCACAGGTTGTCAACCCCTGGTTTATAAGGACATTCTTGAAGGTTAAATAAATCTACATGGAATGAGCTATAAGGCATGGATCAATATTCAGTTTTACATCTGATCTAGTGCACTCACGGTTTCACTCATGACAGTGCTTTATGTCCTTTTTTTATTAAATACGAAATCTACTGTTGAGCAATAGGCTTGAATTTAATTTGATATTGTCCCCCGGTAGGACAGCGGTATATTTACGAACTTACGACGCTAAAATCGGGGGTTCGATTCTCCTCGGTGGACACACCAGATAGCTCAATGTGACTTTGTTCTAAAACAAACAGTCCATTCATGTACCATTGAGTACTTGTGTTTATTTTGTGCATAATAATATTATTAGAATTTAGCCCAATAATTAATACTTAAGAAGCAATTATCATATAATTATTCATGTATGATCTTTGCGACCACAGTAGTGATATTGTTTTTGTTTATTAATACACAAGTAAAAAAACGGGCATTTTAATTTCTAATCTTTCTCTTCTCACTGGAGAACGTTTTAGTGTAGAGTTTGTATTATTTATGAAAACTGTAGAGGCATAGATAATAAAGGAATAAAGACGTAAGAAAAATTTAAGATATTTATCATAGCCTACCAATAACAAAATTCTTTTAGCACATAAGTATTTTATACCATCTTCTTTTTTGAGGTCTAATAAACTTGGAGAAGACATTGTCTTCAGCAGTGATATTCACCAAGCTCAACCAAATAGCTTAGCATGCAGTATTCTACCATATTCGGCAAGCGAAAGACATTGGCACCAGCTGGTGGGCTCTCAAGACTGTACTGCTCCAAGCTTAATGGATGAGCCCACAGTGGTACACTTAAATACAAAGTTTCAGTTCCTAGGCCATCTTGCCCTGGAGAAATTCAAGAAATCGATTGGCAGACTTGATGTAACGTAGAACACGATCACCATAGCCCATCCCAAGCTTTAGTGCTGCTAACTTCACATAGGCCTGGGCCTGCCTGCGATGGTTATAACTTTCGTCCTTTCGTCTTCCTCAACTTTCTACTCTCCGTTGTCCTCCACATTCGAGTGGTATAACACAGCTCGTTATTTGTTACGACCTTTCATTTCAAAGTTGTATTCACATTGTAATGAATTTCTTTTCTACTTCATTTTATTGTTCTTCCAGTGTGAAATATTTTAACAAGTAAAAAAAAATATATATCTCATTTCTATTACTTCTGCTAATATTTTTAACATAATTTTTCATTTTTCTGACTGACCGAGTACAAACTTCACATACACTTAATTATAATTATTAGTGTAATTTACATCCATTCCAATCTCACCAAAGACACTGTCAAGCAAGCCAATTTCAGGTTTACACAATTTTGTAATCTGTGTTTGAGATGAATTACTCTTACTTTACTTATTTCAGTTTGTTATGTATATTCAAATATTTGTTACACAACATCCTTGCCAAAATATAAAGTCATTGTCTAACTCTTTTCATGTTCAAATGTTTAACAATTTACTATACAAATCAATACTAGCCTTTCAGTGGCTCAGCAGTAAGTCCGCAGTCTTACAACGCTAGAAACCAGCTTTCGATACCTGTAATGGGTAGAGAACAGATAGCCCCTTGTGTAGCTTTGCGCTTAGCAACAGCCAAACAAAGAAACTTTTCGATCTATGAAACAAATCCACTTTTTTTTTCTTTTGTCACAATATCCTTGCCAATCTAATAAGGCCCGTCAAGAACGTGTTTTGGATTCTGGATGGTATTTTCCAGTTAGGTGAATCGAGTGAACAGGAATAAAGAGAGAGAACGCATCAGCCATCCTGGCTTTTTTGTTCGATGATGATGATGTAACAGGTGTCTCGACGATTTTTTTCATAATTTATGAAGAATATAATACACTTCAAGCACACTCGTATGAAGTTAATTTCTTCCTTTTTCAACATATATAAAACAATTGTGCAGCCTAAACATTTTACGCAAATGCTGTATTGGTACACTTTTTCTGTCATCTTAGTGACGTCACCAACTCCTCTTCCGAATCACTTTATTGGTGTGCAGAAAGTTCTGTACGTTCAAATAATTTCCATCCGTCATCTTGCCTACCAAGTGTCTAAGCATCTTTTCCATTCTACATTCTTACCACGTTACGAAACATACCGACATTTTTTTCTATCAAATATCCTTGCCAGTTTATTATGTGCATCCAAGTTTTACAACACCGAATATCCTTGTCAGTTTATTATGTGCATCCAAGTTTTACAACACCGAATATCCTTGCCAGTTTATTATGTGCATCCAAGTTTTACAACACCGAATATCCTTGCCAGTTTATTATGTGCATCCAAGTTTTACAACACCGAATATCCTTGTCAGTTTATTATGTGCATCCAAGTTTTACAACACCGAATATCCTTGTCAGTTTATTATGTGCATCCAAGTTTTACAACACCAAATATCCTTGTCAGTTTATTATGTGCATCCAAGTTTCACAACACCGAATATCCTTGTCAGTTTATTATGTGCATCCAAGTTTTACAACACCGAATATCCTTGTCAGTTTATTATGTGTATCCAAAACTTTTCCACCCAACATCCTAACCATTTAACTTAGTGTATTCAAATGTTACCACTATACATCCTTGTAAGCTTAGTCGAATTATTTTTCAATCAAACATCATTGTGAGTTTACTAACCTTGCCAGTCTATTTTGTATACACCAATCTTTTTTTTGTTGTCCATTCAACTTCCATGTGAGTTTGCTAAATGTGTATCCATATATTTTTCACTCAAACATTTGCCAATTTATTATACAAATCTATTTTTCACACCCATGAATTTTGTTAATTGTCATTTCTAATATTGACACGGGCAAAGCAAACTGTAAAAATTATATTTTTCATGCTATTGGTATTACGACCCATAAAGCGCCTCGTATACAGACATTTTGTTTTAATTGTATTTATAAACGAGACAAACAGTCATAAACATAGGTATTTACTGTGGTATAAGGAAAGACGAAATTTACTATGAAAAATATATATTATATAATTGCTTAAAAACAAAAACAATTTCTTTACGCATTGTTTCAGAATTTTTAACCAAAACTACATAAAGGGCCATTTCTGCATAATCGTCTCGAATTTTTAAATGGTAGGGAAGGCAGCTAGTCAACAGTAAACACCACTTGCTATAGGAATACTCTTGTCTGACCGAAGATAAGATTTAACCATCACATTTATAGCGCACCCACGGCCTCTAAGTGCGGAGTGCGTTTTTGCAACAACTGGCAGTGAACTAATAATCTTAGAGTTCACAGTTCAAGGACTCTAGCCATTTGGCCCCACACAACCTGCTTCTTTACAATAGCAAGTTGTATAAATGAACACAAATCCTTAGAACTGTGTGAAAAAACATTCTAATATGAAGAAACATCTTTGAAACTTTGCTTATTTACAAAACACGCTTGTTTGAAGCAACATACAACTACAATTCGTGCTTTTTTAAAGAAGAAAACGTTTCTACGAAGGAAAACGTAACTTCAATACTGTGTTTATTTAAAAGAACATGATTGTTTGAAGGAAGACAAATCTTTGTAACTTTGTGTTCAAAAACACGTTTGAGAACTGACAGCTTCAGGACGTAATTATTTAACATAAATACACGTGTATAAAGGAACAAATGTCTTTGAAACTATTAAGTGCATTTTTATGAAAAATATAAATCTCTAGAAATATATTATCTGTATAAGAACATGCTTGTATGAAGAAATACAGAACTTCTGAATGTTGTTTTCAGTGAACAAACTTATATGAAGAAACACGCAACTTCAGAATTTTATTTATTTAGAGGAACACTGTATGAAGGTATTAAATTATAGAACTGTGTTCTGTATAGATTAACTCGCTTATATAAAGGACGTACAGCTTTATTTACGGAACACTCTTCTTTGATGTAACAACATTATTAGAACTGCGTTTTGTATAAAGAAACGCACAAACTTAGAACTGTGTTTGGTGTGAAAGAGAATGTTAGTATGAAGTCATATACATTTTTAGAAGTCCAATGTTTATTTACAAAACACACTATTGTGAAGAAACGTAGATCTTTAACATTATGTATAAAAAGATGCATGTATAAAGGAACACAAAACTTTAGAACGTGCATGTTAACAAAAAGATGCTGGTACGAAGAAATAATGCGTTGTTTACAACATCATCCTTATTTAAAGAAACATGTCTTTAGAACCTTGGGACACACTTCAATGAAGGAACACACGTTTAGAACTTCATTCTGTGTAGAAAAAACATGTTTACATTTAGAAATTCAGAATTATTTACAAAAAAAAACATTCGTACGAAGGAACATACGTTTAGAACGATGTTCTATGCTTATAAAACACTTATATGCAGAAACAGAACTTAAAAACTCTATTTATCAGGAGAAACACTGTATGAAAGAGTAAATATATGTAGACGAATTCGTTTATATGAAGGGCATACAACTTTGTTTACTGAAAAAGTTGTTTGAAATAACACACATCTTTAGACATGTGCTTAATTACAGGAAAACGCTTGTATGAAGAAATACAGATCTTTAAAGATGTGTTTGTTGCACTGCATTTTTCAGTGAAGTAGCACACATCAGTAAACGTACAAGTGTGTTTGTTTGTGAGAATACGTTTGTATAACGGTAAATAACTTTACATATCCATTTTACATGCGAAGAACATTTATTTTAAGGAACTCACTACTTTAGAACTGTGTCAATTTACATAAACGTGCTTGTTTGAAGCAACTCGCTTTCCCAAGGCTGAGTTCAGTAATTAATAATGCATTTGTATTAGGGGTAACATCTCTTTAGAATAGAATTTTGTTTATAAAAGCTTGCTACTACTACAGACGACAACTTTAAATCTTTCAGAACTATTTCACAGAATTTTGTTTATAAAATATTGGTATTATGAAGAAATACACATTTAGAACTGTCCGTGTTGTTTTAAAAATACATATAAAAATAAACACATTTTTAGAACTAAATCTTGTTTATAAAACATGCTTGTATAACAGTAGGCGTATGTTAAAACTTTGATTTACAAGTCATGCTTTTATGAATGAAACACACATTTCTAGAGCTGTATTTGTTTATTGGGAATTTTTTCATAAAGAAAAACCCAGCAGTAGAATTTGGATCTATATATGTTTGCGAAAATACCTTTCTATAGAATAATCACACAACTTCAGATCCATGTTGTGTGTACACAAAATACGTTTTTGTGAATCTACACATGACTTTCAGATCTGGTTTGTTGGCGAGAACATAATTGTACAAAGTAACACCATATCTTTGGAACTATGTTCTGGGTTCAAGAACACGTTTATATTACATTAAACACAAGTTTAGAATTATATATATTTACGAAACACGCTTGTATGAAGGAATATGTATCTTATAACACACTTTTCTTAATAAATGCCACATTTAAAATTGTGTTCTATTTAGATTAACACACTTATTTGAAGCACCACATCTTTATAACTGCGTTCTGCTTCGAAGAACACGCTTGTTTGAAGCACCACAGCTTTAAAACGATTGTATGAAAGAATACATATTTTGAAAATTGCGTCCTGTGTATAAGAGCTTACAAGTATGAGCGAACACACATCTTCCAATCATGCTTATTTACAAGAGTACGTTTATATGAAGGACTATACAACTTCAGAACTATGTTTATTTACAAGAGTACGTTTATATGAAGGACTATACAACTTCAGAACTATGTTTATTTACAGGAGTACGTTCATATGAAGGACTATACAACTTCAGAACTATGTTTATTTACAGGAGTACGTTTATATGAAGGACTATACAACTTCAGAACTATGTTTATTTACAGGAGTACGTTTATATAAATGACTATACAACATCAGAACTATTTTGTTCAAATATTTCGTAAGATGTGTATTTTGTGTGATTTATTTTATTTTTTAAAGTTATTAATAAACAACGTATTTCTATGTATATAAAACTATTTTTTCCTGAATTTTTGACAAAAACAAGAATGTTTCCTTTTTGAAATGCGATGGAGACATTTCTTTAGGTATTTTTGATAATTATAATGCGTTCAGGTTTAAGGAGATACTAAAGACGCATGCCTCAAAATCTAAAGTTGCACTAAGTTCACAAAGGGCAGCCCCTAAACAATACATTACATTTGATGTGGCGCTCAACACGGACGCTACTCAGCTTCGGGGGAGCCTAATTCCCTAATGGAGATAGCCTCGTTGTCATGGCAACCAGGTACACATCAGGGCGTATTACTATACACATTTTATACTTTAGACTCTATTAGAAGTTCTGCTAGATGCGGTAAAACTCAATTTGACAATACCCTTGGATTATAGACGTAACGAAGCCACTGTTCAAAAGACGCTAGGGAAAACCCTAAGTGCTGAGCTTACTAAAAGCATGACTTTTTTGTGTATTGTATTATACATTAAGCTTAGCAAGATTAATATCCATTGGTTTTAGTCATATGTCTGACTTGTAGTCTGACAGTTTAAATAAGATCGTAACATGAAGTTTCTTGTTCACAATCAAACGGTCGATTTTCGCTCCATTTTAATTTACAATTCCTTCCAAAGATTTGGTTATTCACGATCTTTTGACGTTACCTTTAAAATAAATAAGAGCACTTAATGAACCTCCTGTCTCTCTAAAATCTCCAAATCTATGTGGATTACGCCTTGTTAATATTTTAAGAATTTTGTATCAAAACATTTTTATCTATTTTTAAGCGTATTGTACAATTTGGCCCTGTGAGCTCTGAGGTGTTATTACTTCTGGACGTCGTTTAACAGCTTACAGGAACATGATGAAAAGTGGGAAGAAAGAAGCGTCATATTAGTTTGGTATTGGGTTTTACGTATTTCTAGTTAAAGTTCTGCGTTGTATAAACATCTCAAACAGATGCAATTCAAAGCTTTGAAGTACTGAAAATTTTAGTTATGTGTTGTATCGTGTTTCCTACTATTAATTCTATACATGACATAGAATTTTACATCATATGAAACTTAATCTCTCTTTGAATTATGTATAACCCAGGGAGCAGAGAGATTTTGATTTTACAAGCAGTATCTCAGTTCGATTTTTATTTCAAAAGGATAAGGATGGAACTGTAATAAAACCTATTGATTATCGAGAGTATAATTTTAGTGGATAAAGTGGAGTATGGGGCAAAGTTCGTCTCTTCTAATAGTGAGTTACAACCCTTCTTACCTCGTTCATTAACAGTTGTTTTAAACAGCTAAAAGCGTTTAGATAAACAGGAACAAGAAAAAGGGAACCTTTTTTTATTCGCAAGAAACAACATTAAAATCAATACTAGTGGATCTTGGAATTCCAGGATATGGATTATTGTTACAACAAAAAGTCAGCATAACGTTTTATTTAATCCAATTATTGGGAATTGATTATTGCCGAGTGATTCATAATGTAACAGATACAAGTGTAAAGCCATTTTATCATATTTAAAGTTATTTGCCTTTCTTACCGTACTCACTTTTGATGCAGAATCAACTTTAGAGGCTTTATATTCGAATCCCTTAAAAGTTTAATAAAATAAAGCTATATCCAAACAATAAAAATTGTTGACGTGCTCCTTCTAAATTATTAAATTCAGTTACGTATTCCAGATATTTGAAAATACAGCTGTATAATACGACAATAGATTTTTGTCAACCTGTCTTTTTTTCCCTTCCTTCTTTGGAAATGGATAGCTAGAATTTTAGGTTGTTGCCTTAACGTCAGCATGCTAAATACAAGACTCAAGGGAAAGTGTTACTTTAGTTCGTATATAAACTGTCACTGCCGTTATCTTTTGGAATTTCATGTTTTCCAATAGTAACTGAAAGCGTACTATGAAGGGAAATAAAACCCCTGAAGTATCAGAGAGTTGTCGCATGTTTATTCATTACATATATTTATATTCTTATAAAACACATGTTAAAGTTACTATACAAGTTGAAAAACAACTATTTTAACTAAAAAAATACATATAAATTTTCAAATATATTTAAATTTCCATGTGCTGCGCTGCTTCACAACACCGGCGTGTGTATTGTAAGCTAGTTGCTATTTCGTGTATAAAGCTAAGTCTCCACGAGGAAAGAATAAGTACCTGTAGCAATACCATATATATTATAATGCTGGTAACCATATCAGCCGTACTTTGTTCCCATACTTCCTTTTAGCAACTATTTGACAAGGACCCGCCATTTATGGTCCCTAGAAGTGAGACTATCACGTCCATAGACCTAGCTGTGCAGAGAAGCCCCCGCTAAACGGCCACATGTTGCAGCTGAGCGAGAAAAGTTTGAGAAATAAAATCAATAACTCTTAAGTTGAAGGCTTCACCAAGCTGTCTAGATAACTGTCGACAGTAGTTCTGACGGTCAAGTGATGAAATTATGACGTCACTTGCTTCTCGAACTTGTTTCTTATGTGTAAATGTATTTTCATAAAATTAAACTACTATGGTATAACTTTTCTTGAAAATAACACACACACACACACACACACACAAATCTTTGAAATTAAAAAGAAGCAAAACAAACTGTTTCATTGCTGTTTAAAATGTGTAGTAGCTCACCTTATATAAAGAAAAGCACCACTGTATAGGCTGCCCGTAATGGCTACGTGACTGTCTCTTGGTACTGATAGTGGTGCCTATATAAATTCACCTGAATTAACCCACAGTGTTTAGCCATTATAAACTTTGACTAAAAATGCATTTGTTTAGAAACTTTAAACCTTGTGTACAAATATAAAACTAACTAGTGGCGATACCGTTACCAAATGTAAGCTACTAAAAACCCAATCAGACAAGAAATGGAAAATACTGTGGTTTGGTTTGTTCCATCTATATCAGTATAACAAACATACCAGTGTATAAGGTAACGATTAAGGGAGAGTTTCTGATTTTTTAAACAATCAACACAAATGACAGGCGCATAGATTCAACGTGCAAACTGGAGGGAAAATTTTTAGAATATATATGCAAGTAAGAAAATAGTAGGATTTAAATAATCAAAACAAGCAAAACTTTAAAAAATGCGTTTAACTTACTGATACTTTGTTACAGGGGACGTATAGATGATGATCCGAACGTCCTCCTTCGATGCGTTGGGTTGGGGGAGGACCAATCCTGAAACCCTTGGCTTTCACCCAGAAGCGAAACTTAGAATTTTCGGCATTGCTGTGTTCTTCTCCTTTCAGGATTTTTATTATACGCGTGTACTTTTTGCGGGTAACAGTCTTAGTCTTGGCACTGTCTCCGTAAGTCTTCATGGCCCAGGACTTGAAGTTTTCGTACATTTCTCCTTTGTTCATAATTATCTTCCCTAAAACTGGACTATCTGAATTCACATTTAAGGGTACCTCTTCTTCTTTCCTCACATCTGAACGTTCAGGACTATAGGAGGAAGAAGCGGCAATAGCTGCTGCTGCTGCTAGGGCAGCCGCGTGGCGCGTGTTGTGACGTCTTTCCATACGCCGATGTGCAAATTATATGGCAGTCCGGGCCGAACTCTAAGTAATGGTTTATTCACGTCCGAAAGAACAATTATCACGACCTTAGTAAGACTGTAGGTGTCTCTTGAGGAAACTCTTGCTTAGAAACTAGCTAGTTACACGGGCCATCAAATAATCAGTGCTGGGCCCACGCTGTTTCTGCTGGGATATCGAAAGCTCGGGCTACCGCTACACGGCGATCACCTTCAAATGCTTCGCCTCCAGTTAGTGCGGTAACGTCACAACCAGGACCGTCAGCCACTCAGAGACCTGCACGCGCCCTCGTGCTATCGAACCTTCACACAGTCCCTCGTGCCCCGCCCGCGCACGCCAGGCTGCCACCAGCCTGTAATCTAAGTTGTCTGGGTCCTCCATTTCCATTAAGTTTATGTCTTGACGACCAAACACGGCAGGCAATTCCTCAAGCTTTATACAAAATAGGTTTATCACTAGTATTACGGTGGAAGAGTCAGTCTCAAAGTAGCTTTTTATATTACATTTTATTCTCTTTTCTCTAAAAACTTGAATTTACACTGATTTGGAAAGTACGTTTCCTAACTTAAAGTTAAAATATCATACACAGGTCTAATTTGCACATAAATAGTAATGACATAATGTACGTCCCAAACTGGAATAAGTTAATCATATTACAACACTTAGTAACTTTCTTTTCACAATTATTGCCGCCTGGGGGCGTTGTGTGTACGATGTCAATCGCGGAAAATAGCAACAACAACAACAAAAAACCAGTATGAACAACAAAAGACAAGTTAATGCTGTTTTAGGATGTCATGTGATACGTCAGGTAGGAGCTCAATCCACCTTAATGCAATCTCTTTCGTTCCCCTTACCCCCACCTCCTCCTTCGTCTTCTCCATGGTGATTGTTTCCCTGGCGGCTAAGAGGTTTCGTGTTTCCTAGCGTGTCTTTGTGCTCAGGAGTTATTGATTTGGCAGGAAAGGATTTCCTGTGCCGTGCAAGGTGGAAAGCACGAAGCTAGCGGGAATCCATGCCCGGCCCGTGGATGATCTATAATGGACGGCAACACAAAGGCGAAACAGCCCCTCGAGTGATAGCGTGCCCACAACTATATCAGTAGGCAGTAAATGGCGTTCGATAAGTCACTTGGGTCCGCATAATAACACACATGTGTTTTGGTGTGTAAGCGCGAAACCTGGCTGTCACGCGCGGGTGTGCGGGACTAAGGCAAGTGGTTGTGTTTTTCACCTATACCACTCGAGTGGAGTTGCAATGCAAAATATGTATTGTGGCCAGAGAGAGTAAGTTAGGTCAAAAAGAAGCTTGTGGGGGTGACGAGAATGGTAGTCGCTACATCTTAGTTAACATTGCAACAAGTTACAATTAACGTTGCAAAAAGTGGCATTGTGGAATTTCAATCTTAACTCTGTTACTTTTACATTAATCACATTTTAAACAAAATTTCTGAAGCTACACTGAGAATCAAGACTCACTTGTGGTAGAACGTCATTTTAAAAAGTATTTATTCATTACTGTAATTTATACCTATTATGCGTCGAAAGTGTGATACACCTACATTGATTAACAAAAACCATCCTGTTTTACTATCATAGTACAAGGATTTTTTATAAAGAGATAAATGTAACATGTCTATCTTTTTGCCTACTTGAAGTACAAGTTTCTGTAATATTTTCAGCATTGTTTTTATTATCTATAGTTATATATTCATTAATTCACTTATGTGATAACTGTGGAAATCCTGTCATTTCGAATTTCATAATTACAAATATTTTCTGGATTTCTGTGTATATGTTTGTAGTTATACCGCTAAATAAAAGTACAGTTAATCTAATATTTGTAATAAATTAGAAATTAAAATTTATGAATTAGTGATATAACTCCGAATTTTAAAAATTCAATGTTACAAAGGAAACAAACATTTATCAAACACATTTGGAGTTTAAATAATTGAAACTTGGGGTTTTAAAAAATAAAGTTGATCTGAAATACCATGCATAAACCTTAAAAGTTAACTCCCCATTTCACAAATCAGCATTGAATAAAGCTTTGGTTTAAAAAAGTCGAAACTTGGTGTCTCAATAAAAAAAGATACGATATATTACGGAATCTAAGAAACATTTATATGAATATAACATAAAAATATTATTTCAATTGTACAGAGACAAAAACTGTGCTCACTGATTCGCAGCTGTTACTATTTTCGTTTAGAGATATTTTAGAACACGTGCATGTCCTGTAAATGAAGGGGGATATTTTGAGTCAATAAGGCTATTATGAGACATGATAAGTATGAGATTATTTGATTGATTTGCAACAAATCTATCCAGTGACGTTGAAATAAAATAAAACAGGATCTGCATTGATAATGTGTGTTATAAACAAAACTGTTTGCACGATATATCAACTCTGCGAATCTTCTTTAAGATTGCATGGTGGTTAAGTAATTATAACGTATGACTAGCGATGTAATTTTATTTTGACATTTTTTTCCATCTCAATTCATTTAATAGTTAAATGTAAAAAACCACTAAAACAAAGTATGTAATATTTAATTTTTTTCGTTTATTTATTGGTTACTTTTGGAGCAAACTGTTAATCACGTATTGTTATATCTCAAAATGTTCTTGTATAATATTGTGAAAACTGGGAGAAATTAGGACAGCGAGAATTTCTAAAATCCCTTTTGGGTTCAATTCTGAATTCGAGCAAATGCTTTATTCCGTGACATACGAGTAAAATATTTCTTTGATTTTTGTATCAAACTTGTCGTACTCATTAAGATCAGCTTTTCCGTATCACATTAAAGTGTTTAACAGTATAAACGTTTTACAGGGGTAAAGATTTGTTTGTTTGTTATGGATTTTGCGCAAAGCTACACGAGGGCTATCTGCGCTAGCCGTCCCTAATTTAGCAGTGTAAGACTAGAGGGAAGACAGCTAGTCATCCCCATCCATCACCAACTCTTGGGCTACTCTTTTACCAATGAATAGTGAGATTGATCGTCACATTATAACGCCACCACGGCTGAAAGGGCAAGCATGTTTGGTGTGACGGGGATTCGAACCCGTGACCCGCAGATTGCGAGTCGAGCGCCGTAACCACCAAAGATTTGTTAAAGGACGAAAGTAGGTTTAAACACACACTTTAGTTGTATATGTAGGTATAACCTTCCAATAACACGTTTTAATTTATTCTTAATAACTAAAGAATATATATATACATAGAAATGGTGAACTGACAACTAGAGGGTACTTAAACACAGCAGTTCGATTTTTTGTATAAACACTTCGCTTATTTAAATAAATACGAGATATTCTGCCAATCACAGATCATGGGAACTTATTTTTGCATAAATAATATTTGCTAATAAATTCTTTGAGCATAATTCGTACATATTACATACTTTATAAATAGTATCTTAATTAAATTTTCTTTGAAAGCATTCGAAATAAAGCTTTCAAAATTAAAATGTAAGCCCGTGAATGTTTTTTTTTTTTGGTAAATTTCACATTGAAATTCTTCATTACTGTTACTAATTAGGGTGCCCAAAAAATAGAAAGTTTATGGTCCTATTGATGTTTCACAGTAAACTTTATGTTGTTATATCTACTATTATTGAAGAAATTGGGAAAGCTGAGCAGTCTTAAAAATGGTGAAAGTTTCGTCAACATATCATTTCGCTTTGAACAGTTGCGGGCAATTTTCTAGCTATTGTTTTTCATGAAAAAAAAGTTGGCTAAATTTGGCGCAAGTCTCGAGCCCATAGCGATACCGTCATAGCTTATGGTCAATGGAAGTAGGAAGTTTTAGTTTTTACATTTGTGTTTGTTTCGTTCTACAGCGGTGGAGTTTTGTGTGATATATATAGTTTTTATCTTATATTGTGTAGCAATTTTAGGTTTCGGTTAATATCATGTAAACTCAATGTTATGTGGGTGATAGTACATTTAGTTTTAAAGTTTATAACTAAATCTATATTTCTTGAATGAATGTAGAAGTTTAAAAGTAATTCGTTGTTTCCTTAAATTTAAAAGTTTCCGCCCCTCAGTTTAGCTATTTAAAACAATATCCTAAAACTCAAACTGAATAACTTAATTTTGAAATTAAACAAAAAATTTCAGTTGGTTACAAGACACACTATACAGGCATTAAAAATATTTGAAAGTAAAATGGGATATTTGGATTTTATATATTTTAAACATTTTATCGAAACACGGAATAGTAAGATTTGATACAGGTGAGAGAAAATCATAATTGGTTAATCTAAACACTTTAAGGCGACAGTTAACTCATAATTCTTTTTTGTAAAAACCCGAAGATGTAATTTAATTTTTTAAATACGTTGTTAACAATAGAGAAAAAAGTGGTAGTTCAGGGTTTAAGATTTAATATTCTTAAAAAAGAATAAGTTTGAAGATTATTTTACTCAATTTGAACAGTTTTTGGAAACATTATCACATCAAACCATTTGGAATAACTCTGATCAATGTTTTAATTATATCAGAACTCAAGTTAGGGGTATAGCTTTGACTGGTTTTAAGAATTTTAATAACGATTACAAATATTTTTATAATCAGGGTAAAATAATTTAAAACTCGCAAGAATTTAAGTAAAAATTAAAGAATTGTTATTTCTAAGTCAGACAGGGGTAATAATATTGTAATTTCAGATAAAGATGATTATATATATATATAAAAAAATCGAAGAAATAATTTCCCCAAATTTGTGAAATTGCGTCAAGATCCTACTGATAAAAGGGAAGTTAAGTTTCAAAAGATTTCACTAAAATTAAAGAAAGACAATATTCTTGATGAATTTGTTTGTTTGTAATTAAGCACAAAGCTACACAATAGGCTATCTGTGCACTGCCCACCACGAGTATCGAAACCCGGATTCTAGCGTTGTAAGTCCTCAGACATACCGCTGTGCGACTGGGGGGGGGCATTCTTGATGAAAAACTGTACTTGAATATTAGACCACGAGGAAGTCATCACGGTATATTTCATGGTTTACCAAAAGCTCATAAAGAAGGTTGGTCCAAAAGACCAACAGTATCGAATATTTGGTTGGTTTTTAGTTGATTTTTTGAAAACATTCGCCACAAATGAATACATCCTGAAAGATAGTTTTTGAATTTTTTCAGGAAATTCATTATTTAATGTTGACAGTAATGTACATTGTGCTAATTTTGATATCGAATAATTATATTCAAATATACCGTTAGAAGAGACCATACGGTTAAGTGCTGAGTTGGTTTATAATGACAACTCTAATGAAGTGTTTATTCTAAAATTCGTCCTTTTGAAACTTATGAACCTTGCCACCAAAGAATCTAATTTTTTGTTCAATGGTCAGGTTAATTGCGCCATCTTTAGACAATTTATTTAATATATTTCATGAAAACAGCTGTTTGAAAATTGCCTGCAACAGTTCAAACCTCTTTATTATCGTAGATATGTTAACGATACCTTCACAATCTTTACGAACTGATCAACTTTCCCAGTTTCGTCAGTACCTAAATAGTAGACATAACAGTATAAAGTTTACTATGAAACATCAACAGGTCCATAAACTTCCTTTTTTGGACACCCTAACTAGTAACAGTAATGAAGAATTTCTATGTGAAATTTACCTCAAGAAAAGAATCACATGCTTATATTTTAATTTTGAAAGCTGTATTTCGAATTCTTTTAAAGAAGACCCCCAGTGACACAGCAGTATGTCTGCGGACTTACAACGCTGGAATCCGGGTTTTAATACCTGTGGTGGGCAGAGCACAGATAGCCCATTGTGTAGCTTTGTGCTTAATTAAAAACAAACTTTTAAAGAAAATTTAATTAAAATGGTATTTCACCGTGCTTATAAAATATGTACCATGTACGAAGTTATGCTCAAAAAGTTTACTAACAAAGATTTGTTTATGTAAAAATATGCTTCCATGTTCTATGATTGACAGACTACTTCGCATTCATTTAGATAAGCGAAGTTTTTATATAGTAAATTCACTGATGTGTTTAAGTACCTTCTAGTTATTTGTTTACATTTATATGTATATATGTATATATATTTAGTTATTAAAAATCAGTTAAAATAGGTTATCCGAAGGGTATACCCACAGATACAATTAGATGTACTTCCGCAGGGTCTTCGAAAGGGTTCTGTTTCAAGAGTAAATAAAACCAAAATTAAGAGAAACAATTATTTATATTTCTTGAAATTCATATGTTATGCTGTTTTGTAGCCTACAGAGTCATAATTCTTCTCGTGATTCATCGCATGCGCGCGTTTTATTGACGTCACAACAGTAGAAATTGCAACTTTAAGCGACCCTTATGTGACGTCATTTTAGTATACACCGACTGACTGACAGACA
This sequence comes from Limulus polyphemus, assembly GCF_000517525.1. Lineage (NCBI taxonomy): Eukaryota > Metazoa > Arthropoda > Merostomata > Xiphosura > Limulidae > Limulus > Limulus polyphemus. The sequence continues at coordinate 121,059 of NW_013667212.1, forward strand.
ACACACTACTATGTAATGCTGCGATTGATTAAAACAAGTACCCCTCCAGGAGGCTTTCAGTCCCTTGTCGAGGAAATTAAGGTGCGTATTTAAACCTAATTGTCACCTGCTTTCTTCCTTTAAACTTAAGAACCAGTTTTCCAACTTTACAGTCGTCTTTAGTAGTGTATACAACAGTCGTCTTTAGTAGTTTATCAAAATTTGTCTTTAGTAGTGGATACAACAGTCGTCTTTAGTAGTTTATCAAAATTTGTCTTTAGTAGTGGATACAACAGTCGTCTTTAGTAGTTTATCAAAACTTGTCTTTAGTAGTTTATGCAACAGTCGTCTTTAGTAGTTTATACAACAGTCGTCTTTAGTATTTCATACATTTACTTGTCCTCGCTGTCAGCAAGTTTTATTGGTTCTACAAAAAAGGAAATTATTAACACAAATAAAAACATGCCAACTTCAGATCACTCACTGAGTGAAGTACATTACAACATGCACTGGGAGAAGTGACGTTGTCATTCATTCTGATTTGTTTAAGATCTTTGCTAGGGCCAATAATGAACGAAGCCTCCGTATAAATGTTTTTTGATTCACAAGCTTAGGCCTGAAATCAGTGTAATTAGTTCTGCTAAAATCTCTGAACTACGTAATGACCGATGTGAATCCATTGAAGTTAAATGGTTTGTAATGTTCGAAAGTTATAAACGTTGTTCCTGGTCAAATATCTGAAATTTCCCGATTAACAGGCGTTAATCACAGTTATAGCTTACGAAGTTTATAGCACACCAATTACAGCAACCCAATAATAGATACTTTTGTTAGGCGCGTCGCGTTGGGTATATTTATAGGCGTGTGGAGAGTTTCTCGAAAATTCAGATTACTTAACAATACAAAGCTAAACTGGCGTTTACGTACACACATATATTATTGATTCTTACATTCGAGAATCTTCTATAACTTTAGGGAATAGGCGCAATACATATTTAACAGTATAAGCTATGCATATTTCTAAATATGAATTTAATCTAAACAAACGTCGATATTAAAACAAATATATAATAATAAATCCGTCACAGGTCTTATAACGCTAAAATATGGGTTTGGTCCCTCAGTGGGCACAACACAAATCAGTCATTGTGCGTTTTTGTGCTTATCGCCAAACCGTCAGGTAAAAAAGGAAGAAACAACAGAGTGGATAAAAAAGTGTTTAATGTAAAGAGATCTTCCATTACTCGTAATCAGATATCTAGGCTTTGTAAAGATTCTCTATCCAGTCACACTTTGGCCTTTAAATTATTAAGTAACACAAAATTACGGTGTTATGTTGACATTAAAAGAACCAAAAAGCTATTGTAGATGAACTAGCTAATACTTTCATGCTTCCATATCTAGTTTAGAACATTCCTTAATTCAGGTTAATTCATGCAGATGTTCTGTATGTAGTTTAGGACATTCATGTTAACGGGATGTTAAAAGGTAGTAATCATGTGTTAATCCTTTTACTTAGATAACGGCTGCACGTGAAAAAGGCTAGAGGCTTGTATCACTTTGGCTTTGTGTCTGTGACCTTTCCTGTATGTATTATTTGGAATAATCGGTGACGTATACAGCTTGAGATTATGGTATACCATACTTGGACCCATGGTCTGATTGGAAGGTGCAATAAAAGTAATCTTTTATGTCCAATGAGAAGATTCTAAACCAAAATACCTACCACGACGATGACCCAGTAGCCACTAAAATCCACAGAAAAAATGTTTCAAGTCGGGCAGTAGATAGAAACATTCCAAGCAACTTACTTGTGAATAAAGGTTTTGTTTTTTTTCTTTGATGTCTTTTTTTGGATATATTCTCTGCAAAAACTTCTGCAAACTGCGTTTTGTAAGTACTTTAAAATATTTGTTGGCTATTAGCATACCTTAATACTACAAAGCAACATTTCTTGAGAACTCCTGAAATTATTTGGTTTTTAAGAGGTACCCACTTAACGAAAAATATGAAAGTTTTGAGACAAATATTTGTAGGATAGATTTATTTTTGTACAGCGTTTCGTCTCTAACAGTGAGACATGATCACGTACTGAAGTGATTTAATTTCATGGTGCACGAAAAATTTGAGATAAATGAATGGTAAGAAAGAATTCACCAAGAAGAAAGATTTTTATATACCTTTTATAGGCCTTACTAAAACACGTTTTTAATTTGTCGAGAAAAAGCAAAAATAGATAAAAAGAGACTGAGAGCTATAGTTTATTACCTTTAATATCAGTAATCCATAAGGTACCTTTGGTTCTCTTGCAGGACTCCAAATAAACAATTATATAACATAGGTATTTTATCAATGAGACACTCGTACTTAGTGTTTCATTAAAAACACAGTTCATGCCAAGATACACAGAGATTGGTAAATAATTGTATGTATGTACAGAGAGATAGACATATAAATAAGTTGTTACAGACCAAGATGCTGGTAAGAATCACATGGTAACTGCACGAGGAGGACGGAAATTAAAGCAGCACGCAGCTCAAATTTTGTACCAAATTCCTCCTCTTTATGGTACGTAACTCTGCTCTAAGTCAGTGCTAACGAGAGTGATTTAAGCTAGAAGCAGGGAAGAAAGAAATGTCCAGCATGGCGGAAGAAAGGAGAACAAAGATATACGCCCGAAGGATTCTTCTTATATTCTACTACTTTAGTCTGTCGTAGACAATGAAAAAGATTTTTAATCACCTGAAAAGTAGTGAAGAAATTGATTTGTTCAGTTGTTTGTCTTACCGAAAATTTTGAAAAGATTTGTTTAGTGTATGATACATTTTGGGATTTACTGTTAAGTTTTTGATAATAAAACAAAACATTAAAACACTGTGCTAACACAAATATTTAAACAGTGATTGGACAGGAAATTCCTTAGAAAACATTATTTAATAATGTTTTTTTCTATTACAAATACAGCAATAGTAAGTATATAATACGTACTCTATTAAATGACAACATAGAATACTTTATATTACTCAAATAAAAAAATAATTTATATCTACTTCTTACAGGAAGTTGGTAAATATCAACAAAAAAAACTATATCGTATTTGAGAAAAGTTATGACGAGAAACAACTAGTAGGTTCAGGAGTGAGGTCTGTTTTGTTTTTTCTAGAATGGAAGGGCTACAACATTACTTGAGGTTTAATTTAGTGGATAAAAACTCCGTATGGAGACTCCTGGAAGCTCTTGAAGTTTTCCAAAGTACTATAGCTTTACAGTACATACAGTAAAACCGCAAAACTAGTACTCCATCTCTCCTCATCTCTCTTATCCAAATTAGTATCCCCGAGAGGGTGTGTATTTGCTATGTGGAAAGTAAAATCAGTGAATGTGTTATACGTCATAGAAATAATAATAGTTTGTTTTTTATTTAATTAGACGATTTTTAAAGTTAAAGCAATAAGAAAAAAATAAAATGGGACTAAACTACTAATGTGTTATTTCTAAATAAACGACAAACAGTCGTAAGGAAAACAGACCTGTCAGGATACATTTCAGTGGAATATGGTATACAGTTATTTTTATACAACTTGGACCTGCTAATTCTGAAAATGCCACATACCAAGCTCAATTTTGTGTTTTTGATCCAAAAATTGACAAAAAACAAGATAGCCGCCAAAAACGTTGCTATTACTTCTAATCTACTCAAGTTAGGAAGATAATTTAAGACTCTTTTCTGACGTTCTAGATATCCAGAAATTCAATATTCAATTAAAGTAGGAAATGAAAGCTTTAAAGTCATCTGAAAGATTAGGAGTAAGTTTCCAAAATGGCTACCAAATACTATAACCTCTGTTCCTATTAAGAAATAATTATAATGGAAGCATCAAAATAGGTTAAAGACTAGAAGAATTTTGATTTACCGGCAAAATTCAGACAAAGGGTAAAAATAATCGTTCTTCTTTTTAAACCAGGTTTGCATAATACAGAATATTATGATTACTTCGAATTTTATAGTGGTGTAAGGTTTGACCTATCTACTTTATAGACATCATCGACCAACTGTTCAGTCCGATTGTGGGGATGTCCATGAATAAAATAAGATAAAACATTTAAATAAATTTAAGATAATAAATAACTCCATTAGATATACAAATAATAACCAAAATAATTGATATATGTATTTTTCGCCATATCAACTGCCCAGGCTATTACAAGGAGTGGCTTACCCAGCTAAAGAAAGAGAAAAAAAGGAAACAGACCGACTCAGAACCACTCTCTGATATCATGTACAAGTGAAACAACTTCGACATATTCCGCAAGTTTCACAATGGACTCTTTAACCACATGCAAAGTTGCATCAAGCAGCATACGAACGGACACCAACAACAGCATAGATATAAATATTAACAATAATAATATAATCTCGTATTCACAAAAGTGGACAATGTAAAACTGAATAATTTTTAATGAACAATTTATACCTTTTTTTTGTATTTATCAGGGCGTAAGGTAGCTCGCTAGATAACATGCTGCCCCATTATACTTGACTGGACACCATTAAGCTAAAAAAAGTCCATTACAGTATTACGAGAGCACAGAAAACTTTCGTATTATGACTAGTAGCAAAAATGATTCTCATTTGTTATCTCTGTTTCCATAGCAACGATCTCTAATGCTAATAAGACCACCTACTTGTCATAGCGAGTGCTATTCGTTGCTTGGTGATCTCTTATCAGTGTTGCGGCTTTGTGACATACGGTATATACGTTAGGTGGCAAATAAACAAGGACAGAAATATGAAATGTAAACATTGGACACTCAGTCAAGATGGAAATCACTTCACGTAGCTAAATATTACTGTCCTTCCGGATCACAAAGCTACAGCTGGCATGATGTTCACATCCTAACTAGCCACTGAGAAGTAGGTAACTAACGTTTTTATACTTCCTTACCACATCGCAACGGCCAAACTAATGTCCACAGCAACCATATAGCACTGGGCTGTCTCACCTGATTACAAGACAGCAGGGATATCTTTCCTGATTCCAAATCACCTTTTTCATGACATACAACAGCAGCTTGTCTGGTATTCTCATTCATTTGACCGTATTTAAAGAGATCTTCACATTCTTCCCGACCACATAACAACAGCTAATCTGATGTTTATATATTTTTCATAGTTAGCGTGATATTCATATCCTTCCTAACCACGTAAAGCATTTAACCTATGTTCATAACTTTCATGTGCATCTATAAAGCTGATGATCTCATTTTACCTGATCACACAGCAGCAGTTAACGTTATGTTCATACCCTTATCCCTCAGGGGCACAGCGGTATGTCTGTGGATTTACAACGCTAAAAACCGGGTTTCGATACCCGTGGTGGGCAGAGCACATATAGCCCATTGAGTAGCTCTGTGCCTAACTACAAACAAACAAATCATACCCTTATCAATCATATAGCAACAGTTAACCTGATGTTCCTATCATTACTTACCACATAACAGCAATAACTAGTAGAATTTAGCTAATCGCGATGTTCCCGTCTTCCTGGACTACTCAACCTTAGCTAATCGTGGTGTTCACATCTTTCTTCACACCTAGAACTTAGCAAACATGGTGTTCACGTCATTTTTCACTTCTAGAACTTAGCCAATCGCACTGTTCGAAACTTTCTTGACTACTGACCCTCAGCTAATTGTGGTGTTCGCATTTTTCTTCACTACAAACATAAGCTAAACTGATGTTCACGTTTTTGCTGAGACAATCCAACAGTTAACCTACACATCTCACCCTTTATTGAGCACATGACAGTTGCTAACCTGATATCGACATAGTTATCGACTACGTAGTAACGGCTAATTGATATTTACCTTCCTCATGACAACATAACAATATCAACCTTCCTGTACATATAACAGCAGCTAATGTCATGATCGTATCTTTACTGACTGTCTGTAAGCAATTAATGCAATGTTGAAATCCTTCCTAACGATATAACAGCTAAATGGATGTTCACACGCTTATCTACCACATAGCAGCAGACGATTTCATATTTAACTTTACTATATCACGTAGAAACGGATAGCCTGATGTTCTTTTTCATTCTTTTTAACTGACGCAGAACACCAGCTAACATTATGTGCTCATTCTTACTCGCTTCGTACAGCTGCTTTCCTGATCATTACGTCTTTTTTTTGGCCACATAAAATAAACTAAAACGATGTTCGCATAACGTTTACTCCCTTCCTGACAACACATCATCAGCGGAACTGATGTTCCCACACTCAATCATCACGTAGCAACATCCATGTTGCTCATATCTTTCCCAATCACATAGTTACACCTTAGTTTATATTAAAAAAAATATAAATCACACAACAGCTTAATCTATATTAATCACAAAGCAGCAGTTAAAATAGATTCTATTCTGTGACCACGGAGCAACAGGTAACTATGTTCATATCTTTCATGATTAAATAGCAACAGTTAACCCAAGTTTCTCATCGTTCTTCACCACACAGCTATAGCTCAGTTTATATTATTATATTACATAATCACATAGCATCATTTAACCAAAAGTTCTCTTCCTTCCTGCAAAATAACATCTTAGTTTTATTAGTATTTTTTATAATCACATAGCAGGAATAACACAAGGTACTCGACCTTCTTCACCTCGGAGAATCAACTCAGTTTATTAATATATTTTTATTAATCACAAAGTAGCAGTTAAGCTGCTTCCTGAGCACGTACCTACAGCTTATCTTATGTTAATATCTTTCATGATCACAAAGTAGCAATTAATCCGAGGTTCTCATCCTTAATAGCCATATAACAGTAGCTTATTCAATATTAATAATTTTCATAATCACATAGAAGCAGTTGACTCGAGGTTCTCGTCCTTCCTTGCCACCTAACAGCAGGTTTCTTTATGTTATTATCTTTGATAATTAAAAAACAGCAGTTATCATGAGGTTCTTTTCCTTCCTGACCACATAGAAGCAACAAGTCTGATGTTCTCATCATTTCGTTATTTACTGCCATGTTTAAATTACTATTGATAAAGTAAATCATATAACTAACAATTTTCAAATACATTTCCTGGAGTTAACATCCTTTCTGACAATAAATACAACAGCAATTAAAAACGACGTTTACACTTCTTGCTCTATAACACGAGCACGACATTCACAATTTCCGACAATATAGATCTAGCACGATGGTCACATTTATCTCGACTACATAGCAGCAGCTAACCTGACACTAAATTTCTAAAATTAAAGATGGATAACTTATGTATGTTACCTGGAAATTTCACGTTGTAATAATAATTGTATGTTACCTGGAAATTTCACGTTGTAGTAATAATTGTATGTTACATAATTTTCTTAAAATATGTAGATTATTTATTTTTAAAAGTATTAAAAACTGACCAAATTAAACAAAATTGATTATTATAGAATCATTTTGCAAAAAGTTGCTGCTGTGGCTAAAAAACATTATTATCAAGGACTCTTTTAGAGGAAAAGACAAATGATTTGTGTCGCCTCATAATGGCAGTTTTGTGAGGTCGTTAGAACTAATTGCTGAATTTGATGTATTTTTGGCAGAGCATACTACAAAATAAGAAAACGTTGACGGTGGGAAAACGTCTTATCTTCTAGAACTTGCAATGAATTCATTCACTTGATGGCTGCAGAAGTAGAAGTAACCAAACTAAAAGGATTTAGTGATGCAAAAGACTTCTCCATCATTGTAGATTACACCTATGATATATCTCATATAGACCAACAGGTCATTCTTCTGAGATATATTAAATCAGATAGAACACCAGCTGAACATTTTATCAGCCTTTTGCTCAGTATTGGACACAATGTTGAAAGCATTGAAATATGGTGCTTCGTACTATTATTTCCGAAAAAATTGATATTGCTAATTGTAATCATACCACAACGCCAGCAATATGTTGGGTGCGTACACTGGTTTGCAAGTAATAATACAAAAATTAAAAATTAATGCTGTATATGTGCCCTTTTTTGCTCATTTTTTTAAAATTTAATTGGACACTGTGCTGCAGAATGCACTGAAGAATTGCGAAAATGGAAACTGCAATCTGATGAAACTCTAGAAGAGAAAAATGTAGATTAAAAACTTTAACATTAGATCGTCTGCAATTTGAGCTCATAAAGTACATAAAAATTCATATGATAAGTTTAGTTTTTATTCAGCATAAACATAATTTCAGAATCAACAATTCTGGTGTCTGCTGAGAAACTACTGGAGTATTTCAAAAATGGTTTTGAGAAACCTTTCGGAAACGAATGTCTTCATTTTCAAAGTTATTAAAAAAACTGAGAAATACAGAAGGGAATCAACTAACAATTTTTCATCTGTGTACAATACTCCACAGCAAAAATTTGCAGTGTGTGTGTGTATCGAAACGTGGACATAGCTCTACGATTTTTTTGTATCAAGAGTTGTGACAACTTCCTCTGTCAAGAGACACTTTGTCCTTTAAAAAGATTAAAAAGTTACTGCATATAAAATACTTTAGAAGAAAAGCTAACTACAGAATTCTTTAGTGAACGTATTAAATTATAACAATATAATAGGTAAAAGCAAGACGTAAATATTTGTATATTTGTGACTACTTATATCGCAAATATAACATTAACAATTATAAATAAAAATTCTAAACATCTTGAATGCATATGTCTTAATGAATAAAAACTATTCATATTTGCACTAACAGACGAACAGAAGTTTCTAAATTTGTACTCTTAAAATGAAACATGGAAAAAATAAATAAAAGGGCAGCCTAACGCATTTGGGCTAGGTGCGCAAATTTTTAAGTCCGTCGCTGGCAGCAACTAACATTTTGACGTCCTTCCCAACCACATAGCAGCCTCTCGAGTGATGTTTATGTCCTTCCTGACTACGTAGCAATAGTTAACTTGATTTTCACATTTTGTACTCCACATAGCATATTGTTTCCTAACATATATTATTTTCTTACTTGATGTTCACATCCTTCCCAATCACATAGCAGAATCTAAAGCAATGTTCGCATCCTACCAGGTCGCAGCTAGCCCAATATTAACTCTCTTCTCAAAGGTAGCAGAAGTTAACCTCAATGTTCACATTTTTCTCGACCACATAGCAATACATAAATTCACTTCTTTTCTGTCCGCGTTAAAGTAGCTAACTTGACAATCATATACTCGAAAATTGCCCGGTGTTCATGTCTTTCTTGACCATGTATAGTAGAATCATAATATTCTGGCCTAAACATAACAGTAGCTAACCTCATAGAAGTACGTAATCTGATGTTCTTATCTTTATTGACCACTCACATCACCTAAGCTTATTTTCATATTTCTCCAGAGGAATGACAGCTCATCTTTCCTGAACACATATCAGCATCTAAACAGATATTCACATACTTCCCGATCAATTGGCAGGATATTGTAACACTTGTCTCACATGCTCCACGATAACACGGCGTCACTTAATATTACTCATCATTATATATTAGCAACACGGTGTTCATACCTACTGGATAACAGTAGGTATAACTATATACTTCTCGACCATATATTAACATCAAAACAAAGTGAAATATTCACATCTTTAATTAGCAACTTGGCAACAGCATGATATTCTTCTTGACCATATAAAATTGCTAACATGTTCTCATCTTTGCATACCACATAGCAAGAAAATAACGATCTTATATTTTCTAAATAAGCAAAAGTTAATCTAACAGTTATATGATCAGGAAGATGTGAACGTTGGAATATCCTTCATTAGCAGCTTCATATTCTTAATTTTTAACCATTTGACCCCCAAAGCATTAAATTTTACTTGGACATTTCTACCAAATGTTCTCGTGCGTTCTTTTTCCCAATTACAACGATGAACTGATTGCGTCTGCAGGTAAGATATTCTGTAAAATTCAGAATTAGTAATTTCAAACTTAATGCGTATAGCTATGGATAAAGAAAATATTTCAATTAAATTATTACCACACAAACAGTTACATGACTACAGTGAAGTATAGTTCTGTACTCCGTGTTTATACAATTAGTGAATTAAAATAAGGATTCTCGGTGTGAAAGAATTTCAAAGGAAAACCGCCGTTTGAATCAGAAACGTTCTGGATGTATACTTTTATGCATACAAGAGAATGTGTGTTGCGGTTTTATATCTAGTTTTAATTCCCTGTTTTCTTCACAAGTTCAAACAAAGATCATCATAACAGACTATACAACAAATATAAAAATATTGTTCAATTAGTTGAATTACGAGTTCGGCACCATTGTCGGTCTTCTGATAAACTTTTTAAAAATGTTATAAACTGTTCAGTTTACTATCCTTTACCGAGTCCAATAATAACGACAAATATTAGCTCTGAGGCGTAACCTGATGCTCATACCCTTCCTTAAATGACTACACTGCAACAGCATGATGTTCTTCTTTACCGATCAGCAGCTAACTTTAATGTTAAAATATTTTCTGGCCTTATACCACCAGTTAATCAACCTTTTAAACTCTCTCGTCACAAGACAGCACCACGGTGTTATTTTTTTTATCACACAGCACCATCTAATCTGCTATTTAATTTTTTTTCTGACCACATAAGAGATAAGTGATATTCAATTACCGTCCTACCACACTATTGCAGTTAACCTAATGTTGATGTCTTTCTCGAATGCATAGCGAGAACAGATATCCATAACCTTATTAAAACCGAGCAATCAGTCAGGGTTATAGATTGTGTTTATCAATTCTTTCAGTACTTTCTTATGTTGTGGTTGTCCTTAACGGTAGTTAAGATACAAGTATTTTTTATCATTTAGCTTGGACAATGAGAAGTATGATGAATAGATTTGTCATTAACTTAAGCATAATTTAAACTGGAATAAGTATTTATCGTAAGGCTCGGATAAGGACATTATCTCTACTTATTAGCTCGTTTAGAAATATTTATAGCAACACTTTTAGGTTATTAATTGCACAGCTAATTAAATTGTCTTCAGTTTTACTTAGTAGCTCGTTCAGACACCTCAGAGCTAATATTTGTCGTTATTATTGGACTCGGTAAAGGATAGTAAACTGAACAGTTTATAACATCTTTAAAAAGTTTATCAGAAGACCGACAATGGTGCCGAACTCGTAATTCAACTAATTGATCAATATTTTTATATTTGTTGTATAGTCTGTTATGATGATCTTTGTTTGAACTTGTGAAGAAAACAGGGAATTAAACTTTGGAATATCCTTCATTAGCAGCTTCATATTCTTAATTTTTAACCATTTGACCCCCAAAGCATTAAATTTTACTTG
>NW_013667212.1:133268-136633 GCF_000517525.1 Limulus polyphemus
TGCATACAAGAGAATGTGTGTTGCGGTTTTATATCTGATACACAAGTGAGCACGAAGTACTATATATAATTTTGAAAATGCGCGTTTTAAACACCGACGAAAATATTACTCTTTTTTTTGTGGGGGGGGGGGCAGTTGGCACTTTTTTCATGTTAATTATCTAGAAAAAGTTGCTAACTCAGGACTTACAGCCCAAGCAAGCTTGCTAGGAAGCCAAATAGCAAAACCTATCATCGAGTTTAGAATGTAAGTCTTGAAGTAACATCTGTCATTCATTTAGTTACATGTATATTCTGTTTTGACCAGTCAATTATACTTCAAAACAAAGTTTTTAATTTGGTGTACGTGTTTTACAGGTATATTTATCACGTTACATTTACCAAGTTTTAGAATAAGGTTTATGCTTTGTCGCTTTTGGCATGATATACCACCTGTAAATGAAACGATGTCTTAATTCAGATCAAATATTTAAAAAGATTGACTTTATCAGTCAGCCAACCAAGTTTGTCGTTTAAGTTTGTTTTTTTTTACTTTAAGTAAAAACTGAAATATATGTTGCTTTTTTGTTAGATGTTCTAACTGGTTATCGGTCACGTAGGTTGTTGAAAATGTAGAAAAAAATGCATCTAATATAAAACGACTCATTTCTACGAGACGAGGGAACACATTTATAGCACTTTTGAGAACTCCCAGGTGGCACTATCACCTCAATATTTGGAAAGCACGTGAGGAGTATTTCGTGAAGTGCCGTACGAAATTTTGACGGATGTAATTTATGAGAAAATTTTAATAAATTACTTCAAGTATTCTTGCTATAGAACACAAGATTTCTTGTGGCACACTTGAGTACACAAGTGATATAAAGAGCTCCGATTCTGATGTACGGTCATCGATCCAGTGCTAACCGAAAGCACGAGCTACAGCCACGAGACTTGCAACTCAGTTCCGGCCATGCGCGTGCGAGGCGAGGTTTGTTTAACTAAGCCTTATTTCGTTATCCAAGGAACTTGTATCAAAGAGCGACAGATATGTTTGCATAAGCTTTCTAGAGAATCAAACGTAACATGTTTTTTGGCCTAATATATAGGCCAACAACATGTTGAGACAGTACGACCTACGCAAAAGCACAGGACGTGTTTCTGACTTTTTTTGAATGACACTGTCTTCAATCAGAAATACTTTAGTTCTCTCACACACAAGGTATACCTATATTTGAAAAACAAATCTTGCGTATCTGCGCATACAATTTTAGTCTCATCAATATATTATTTTCTGTTGAAAGCAGACATTTGTTGTAAAACAATACTCTAATGATTTCCATTTAACTTTTTGTTTTATATATGGCAAAAGTTTTCTTTACGTGTTTGAAAAATTGTGTACGTATTAATGTAGTTGCCTGTAAAGAAACAAACCAAAATGTTATTCATTATGGCGAATATTCCGTTAAATTTGAAATTATATTAACTTAAAACACTAGTTATATGCATTCACATCTTCAGCCAATTTAGATTTTCGACGTAAACGTCATGTATAGATGTAGATGTAGTACTCTTTACCAGGAAGAGCTTGGCAAAGCACCAGTGATCATCAGTATCCAATAGTAAACTCCTTAACGGCCGCCTTGCTTTCGTACAACCTCAACTCTCTGTTTGCTGGACGGGTTCTCTTACGCTTTTAAATGTGCTCTCAATGAGAAAAATATAAGAGCACCTTGGAAGCGACCAGTCACTATAATTTGCGATAACCAAATGTATGCCAAACTTCTATGTTTCTTTATAGAAAATATACCTCACAGGTGATTTGGCACACAAAACATGATTTTGAAAGGATTTAATTAGCGGGCTTTAATGTAATAACTAATCTGGAAATAGAAATATATAGGGTCTATTTTGTTGGTACAGATAATCTTTACTTTTTTAGTTTGGACTGACCTATCAAGAGTATATGAATAAACGTAACAAAAAATAAATCAAATTAATTGTATCTACTTGGATAAAATAATAAAAACGCCACTACAGTTACATACAGAACTTATTCGGCGTTGTCGGAAAATATATTTTATTCACTCACCAGATGTTTTCAAGTTAGACAAAAACGCTTATAGAAACTGCCGAAACAGACAGGCGTGTATTGGCATCATTTCAGATAACTAATGAATCACATGCAGTCAGAGAAACGTAACTTGGTGACCGCTCTATCTTCCTAGTTCGGTAATCCCATAAAGTTAACCTAATGGTTACAAACCAGCGAGATGACACAGGAAATACAATCTGGCTATAATTAAAGAGGTGTAATTTCTAATCTGAACATATCATACATTTATGTGCACGTGATCTGACAGTTAAAGTTATCCAATGTAAAGTTATGAATATTGTGGTCTTTATAGAATGAACAACTTCAGAAATTTTGTAACATGTAGCATTATGATACTGTTCTATATCTTCCTAAACCCACATCCTCCTGTTCTGAGGAATGGTTTAAACACTGTAAAAAGGCGAAGTATGCACATTTCGATTTGTAGATCAAGTGGTTTCTCCGAATATATAGATGAAAAAATGCGTTACGTCATTTCATCACTTTCTGCGTTTAGAAGATGCCATCTAAAAGTTAGTAAAGCCTGGACAAAGTGGGAAATCTAAAGCACGTAAACAATTGTCAGTTGTTTTTTATAGTCGTGTTTATTTGTTTTCGGTTTATGAGGTTTATCATTTTTCAACTACTTAAGGAAGAGAATGAAATCTCTTTTAGCCTTGATTTTTCCTTGTGAAATGCATAACTTATTAGACTGTTATAAACCATTCGTCACTAGTGTTAGCATTTGTAATTAATCTTAATGAAGTAAATTAAAAGATTTGTTATGTATAATCCTATAATACCGACTTCTTTGGATGACAACAGAAAGGTTTTAATGTGTTGGTGTTCTGAAGCAGATACAAAAAGTAAAAGCAACAGCCGTGGTTGCTTGACGACACAAGGTTATTCGTTAGTGCAACAATACGTCAGTACTCATTTCAGTCTTAAAAAAAAATCGTAGATATGTTCCATACATACTAAAGGCTCAAATATGACCTGTAATTTGTAACGGCTCAAAAATGTACTCAAAAATGCGTTGGGATTGTCAAACAGACACGAACATAGATGTATTCATATTGCGTGAACTACAAAGTAGGGGCAATTGTGTACAATATTTTATACTATATCAAGAAACTGTTTCATCATAATTGTTTAACATGAAACCATGACATAAGTTTGACATAATGAGTAACGTTTCTAGATATGAGTTTCGCGATTTAAGTATATTGTACAAAAACAATTTATGTGCTAGTAGGAACTCGAAGTCACAATTACTGTTCGACATTAATAGG
>NW_013667212.1:137633-141835 GCF_000517525.1 Limulus polyphemus
TTTTGGTTCGCTGTAACACCAGCTTAATGGGAAAACGTAAGCAAATGTGAAAATGTAGAAGAGGACATCGACATGTATTTTGCTTCAAAGCCAAATGATTTCTTTAATCAGGGCATTAACAACCTGATTATATAATGGAAAAGCATCATCGATAAGAATGGAGACTTTCATTTAACAAATGTTTTGTTTTGATATATAAGTTGTTCGGGTTTTTTTCATCTAAAAAAAATGCGACAGTAATTTCTGGACGACCTAATACATAGATTAAAGAAATGTACTAGATACAATGAAAACACTTAAATACAGTTTCTTTGAACTAAATTCAGTACCAGTTCCTGCCAATCTTCCCTCTGTATAGTGAGCCTACTTAATTTAATCCATTTGGAAATCAGTTTTACTTGAAAATACCATTGGGGGAGATAAGAATGAGAAATTTTGGTGCCGAGCCCATAGGATGATGTTGCAGAGTTTTCTGTTAAGCAAAATACAGAAGTAAAAAGTAAACACCTCAAGATGTGAATATGAAAAGTATATTAAAAAAATCCCAAAATAATGTCGTCAAAGTAGAACAAGTAACAAAAAGTAAAAAAAAACTTCTGATATTACTGTAGGATGTTTTAGAGCCTATGCAAGTGAAATTTGAAGACTAAGATTAAAAGCATTTTTATTCTTTGCATGAAAATCACCTTGCACTCAGACTATTCAGGGTCTGAGTCCTTGATTGCATACATTCAAATATAAATTTTAGTAAAAATACTGTATTGAAAAACTTTTTGTGTAGAACAGGGGCGTAATGTTTATTAAGAGCTTGCCAAATTTCATGAAGATACACTTTGTAAATTCAGTCATAGTATGTACATTTTCATGGTTACATGATTGTTACATTTGGCCAAAATAGCCAAGACTGATTATATAGAGTTAAGCAACATATTGATGAGGACAAAGGATTTGATCTAGATGTTAAGACCTTACGATATTAGGTTAACTTTGATTACTCACATGGAAGTTACTATTTAAAGATACAGCACACTTGTTAATTTTGTTAATGTTTCAATTTTGATATTGAAATATTCATCAGTTAGTGATTTTCATGGAATCATAAGAGTAACAATGAAATTCGTACTGCTTCTGCGAAAAAGGACACTTATATTAGGTAATTTTCGTTAAGAGTAGTGCAAGGTATTTCAGTTTCTTCGAATGGAAATATTCATGAATGGGTTAAATTATTGGTAGTAAATGATATTTTCAGACAGTAGCTTAGATATATCAAATGTATATTTGATGTATCAAGTGTTTTATGTTATTATAATTAGATATTTTCAATTATGCAGATTGAAATATATTATAAGCATACACATTTCTGAATATTTTATCTCCTATACAAGATGCAGTTATAATGCATGAAAATGAAGCCTGTGAGCGTACTTGGGGTTGGAGTCCTACGCCTCCTAAGTCTTTAATTCAGCCCTGCACCTGCCAATGAATCCACTATTTCAAGTGGATCATACGGGCACGCCGTTACAAATCTTCTGCAAGTTCAGTTAAAGTATCTTCTTTCCTTCAGAACTTGTTCCAGAACTTTGTTTTGAATACTTCCTTTTAGTATACCAATTCAAATCGTTTGGATAAACAAGCTACCAATGCTTGATAATTGTTAAGGATCAACTGGAAAATAACTTGGTATCGTTAAAACCGATCCTTTTAAATAGGAAAGTAGATGAATAGTTTATTGTTTACTATTCCACCTGTTCACTCTGAAAATTATTTCAAACTGAGTCTGATATGCCTCCCACGGTACTTTTCCACCATAGTTCATTGGTTTTTATATTAGTCGATGTTGTTGAATTTGCGAACTAAATTCTGGAACTGGATTTGGTAGTAGAGTGCCTGGAGTATTCCAAAAATGTCCTACAGTATAGATGGCACCAGCACTAGTGGTAATAGGTATAGAACATATAATTTCTCCTCTTCTATATTTTAGTATTACATGGTGTTTCCGGTTGGAAATCTTGGGCAGATGTAGTAAGATATGTGATTTGTTTCATCTTTGTATTTACTAATTCGTTTTATAGATGCTTTATTCTATCCATGACACTCTTTTCTACCTCAGTGGTCTGTTTTTTATACTTCTTCCATTTTGTCATTACAACCTTTTTATACTTTATTGATGCCCTTCTGTACTTCTTCTGTCTTATTATTGTAATTCCTCTGTACGTATCAATTTACTTCATTGATTTTACTCTTGTTGTTAGTGGTCATGTGGTCTATCTGTTAACTGTTTATTTGCTTGTTGAATTTAGCTCAAAGCTACTCGAGGGCTAACTACGCTAGTTGTCCCTAGTTTAAAAGTGATAGACTGGAGGGAAAGCAGCGAATCAACACTACCCACCTCCAACTCTTGTGCTAGTCTTTACCATCAAAAAGTGTGATTGGTTGCACTTTATAACGCCCCCACGGCCAAAAGAGCGAGTATTTTCGGTGATGGGATTCAAACTATATATGTATGTATGTATGTATTAAAATAAATATTAATAAACAATTTGATACTAAAAATATCTTTAGTTACGGAAATTTTGAAATTTTCTTCAAATTCAATCATTAACATTAAAACTCCAAAAAGTTAGTTCACAATATTCTAACTACAAAAACAACATTATCGATTGAGCGAGTTTTCGTATTCAGTAGAAAGTTTAGAAAGAACAGATTTAAAGGGTAACAATATAATGGAATGTACGATAAAACGCGCGGCATACACATGTTTAATAAATAACATTATTAAGAGAAAACGTTATAAAGATAGGCTTAAATATAAGTATAAACACTGCGTCTATAAAATAATAATTATTATCAAATAATAACGCTGAGAGTATGAAAATTGAATAAATTAATGACAACAGGGAGGAGTTGATGTTATTATTTAGTGTTGGGTGATCATTGATAATGAAAAGGCTTTCTTTAATAAAAAGTTCGTAATTAGTGGTTCCGGCGTCGAGAATTTTAAAGTTTTTTTTTTTAAAGTACGGGGTACTCGTTACTCCCACTGTACAATCGGATACAAGACTCAGGTGGATTAGTTAGCTTATAGCCACTTCTCGCTGAAATTCTCATGTGTACATGTGCTCGTATTTGTAGGTGACGTGTTGTTGTTGGTTGCTATTAAGCACAAAGCTATACAAAGGGCTATCTGTGCTCTTCTCACCACGGGTATCAAAATCCGTTTTCTAGTACTAGAAGTTCACAGCATACCGCTATGTCACTGCGGAGCAGGTAACGTGTAGTTTTACCAATATGGATAGCTTTACAACTACCACAAGGGTATTTTTATACGACCCATGAGCACATAGGAATGGGTAGAGTGTCTTTGGTTTTAAATATATTTTTAATTCTAAATGTTAACATAAATACTAAACGTAGCTTAATTTGTGGGTAATATGTTTTGATTATTTTTTGAATTTGATATTTGAGTTTAAAACTTTGTTTGCCAATGAAAATAGATAACAACTAATGGATGTTTTGAGCCAGTGTGCGTGTCTTACTGGTAGGTTCTAAATTATTAGTTAAAAATGTTCATGTGATAAAGTGTAAGAAATTAAGGGAATAACCATTCAATTATTGCAACTTTTGCAATAGATATTTAATTAAAAAAACAAGATCAACGTTTAAAATGCACAATAAAATTATTTATAATTTTATATAACAAGCATTGCTAACGACAGAGGTTATAATGTTCATATGGTTGAACGTATAATACAAAGAAAATACAATTCAATTTTTATCAAGCAATGTATTAGATTAAACAGTACACTAATATTACCATATATACAAGGTATAACTAGCCAAAACGCCAATGTATTCAGAAAAAATAATTTTATTCCTATTTTTAAACTATTTAACAAAATTAAAACAATACTTTCTAATATCAAAGATAAAAAATACATTTTAGAGAAAAATGTACGTATCAAATTTGGTGTGAATGCAACAAAAAATCTATTGGTCAAACTAAATTTAATTTGAAATATCGTCTTAATATACGTAACAAAAAATGCTAATTTCTCCTCTTCTGAGCATATTGTAAAAACAGGTCATTCAATACAAAGGCAAGAAACAATAATTTTAAATGAACCTAATAGCCAAAGTGAATTAAATATTAGAGAATCAGTAGAAATTTTGTGCTGCAGAATAAATAATTCTTTGTTTAATAG
>NW_013667212.1:142325-148772 GCF_000517525.1 Limulus polyphemus
ACCACGGGTATCGAAACCCGGATTCTAGCATTGTAAGTCCGCAGACATACCGCTGTGCCACTGGGGGCAATTAAAAGAGATGGAGGGTTAGCTGGCGATAATGCACAATTTTGGAAAGAAATATTAGCTTCTTATGCACAACACTCATACCATCCTCATCACTTTCATTGCTTACATTGAGTTAAATCGTTGCTTTATAAAATTACTCGCTTGTCATGTAGGTTTTTACTCCTGATGATGGTAGCGTAAAGCTACTGAAACATGTAGTCTTTTTAATTTTGGCCATCTTGATCTTGTTTTAAATTTTGAAATTAAGGAGAAAACCATTAATTTGTAACATGTTATGAATTTTTGAAATTTCTGAGTGAAGACAAAAGTAGTCAGAACAGATATTATATGATCTGTTTAGAAGATTTAGAACAAGGTTATGTTTGAAGGAGTCTGGTATGAAACTGTCGAAACAAGTGTATAAGCCAGTAAATGTTTTCTTACAGCAAACAGATATGGTAAAGAGATTGTTCATTTTTTGCTTACCTAGACGTGTAAAAAAGCTATGTTATTGTTTTCTTCCATCTCTCATGTAAAGTTTATATATGGATGTTAGGTGTTTAGGTATTATAAAAACTTCTTGGCATCATCAGTGTTGTGAAAAAGTAGAAAAGTATCATCAACGTACCTTCAATATAATACTGGTTTGTAATAAAGGGACAATTAACCAGCCATTGACGATCGTAATAACAGAGAAAAATATTTGCAAGGGTCGGACCTAGAGGTGATTCCATCGCCCCTCCCGTCTATGTGGTCATAAAGATGACCATTAAAAACAATGCGATTATCCTTGAGGACCAATGTAAGAGGCTGGTCGAATTTTTGTTAGAGTGTAAGTCATTTTTCTT
Organism: Limulus polyphemus; assembly: GCF_000517525.1. Classification (NCBI taxonomy): domain Eukaryota; kingdom Metazoa; phylum Arthropoda; class Merostomata; order Xiphosura; family Limulidae; genus Limulus; species Limulus polyphemus. The sequence goes on from NW_013667212.1 coordinate 143,222, forward strand.
TGGGAATAACTGTTTAATAGTTATTTTAATTATTTCCTCAAGTGGGATATTAGAGAATAGAGATTGAATATTAAAGCTGGCCATAACGAATTGGCTTACATTAGGAAATTTAGATATCTCTTGAGGAAAGGAAAAGAATCTTTAACAGTAAATTCGTCCTCAGTTAGTGAGCTTAGTGCAGGTACAAGATATTTAGGAAGTTTGTAGGCGAGTAAAGGTCTCAGTTGAAACCTTGCTATGTTGTCAGGTCAAGTAGTTTAATTATTCACTAATAAAACATAGCTTTGAAGACAGCTATAAAGGAAGTTGAAATATCGAATAACTTGAGATAAGGTAATAAATCTTATACAATTTAGAGACAAGTTGAATGGATAACAAGAAGTTTATTAAAGTTTACACTAAGAACTGGACAATGTTGTATCATCATTATGTTGAAATAGCTTAATTAGAAATAGGAATATTAATATGCAGTATGAAACAAAGAAGTCACATGACTGGAGATTGCTTAAAACGTAATAAAGGTATATTGTTGGTGTTTGGTTCTTTATTTAAAATTATGATGTTTCTACTCTTCGATAGATATACAATGGTTTTATTCAGTTGTAATGTTTGTGAGCACGAGTTCTTTTTCTGTTTGATTTTGTCCACCAATAATAATTATCATTAAATCAGATAAGTCTACTGATTAGTGAGTATTGTAGGCAATTGCGAAATATTGTGATGACTCATTTTTATTGAATATTGTTCTTATGTTTATCCTATTCAAACGACGTATATAAATAGATTAGACTAACTGTTACTTAATTATTTGTAATTGTAATCACAATATGTTTTAAATAAAAGCACTATTACCGTTATTGAGAGAGTAAATTATGTTTTCATTATTTATCAATTTATTTGATTTACAATGGATCAGTGTGGGATTATTGAATATTTGAAAGATGAACAATGGCAATCGCATGGTGGTATTTTGTCAACAAGTGGGAAAATGCCCCAAACACTTGTGGGAATTTTTTTTGACACAAAATGTTTTTATCAGATATATAGTAGAGGTCAGTGATATGAAATAAATGATAATTCAAAAATTACTTAAGCAAAACAATGGAAAAGAAAATAGGAAAATTAATGATACATTAAAAAATGGAGTGATTGGAAAAGTTAAGACTGTAAGTAGTGTAAGCACATACTTGTTTTTACTTTTTTTGCTTGCATGGGTTGTAGGGGGCGTGGTATACTAATCAGTTAATTAAATATAATGAATTAATGAGCCTATCAATTAATCAATAAACAAATACCCCCAGTGGCACAGCGGTATGTCTGCGGGCTTACAACGCTAGAATCCTGGTTTCGATACCCGTGGTGGGCAGAGCACAGATAGCCCATTGTGTAGCTTTGTGCTTAATTACAAACAAACAAACGCTCAGCTCATGAAGAAGAGGCTATAACTAAAAAACGTATGTGGCACAGATTTACAAAAAGTTTCATTTACCAGGCATTCCTGTAATGTTAAACTTTAATTAAAAAACTAAAATTGCAGCATCTTATCTGAGCATAATTTACGATGGAATTAATTTGTAAGATATTATTCGAGTTCTTTTTTAACGAAAATTTTGGGTAATGTGGTAAAACACTGTAATGGGAGGTTGGTAGGTATGCCAATTCCTGCCATAAATAGTATTTATTTAAATACCAGGATAAGCAGTCGTGAGAGCAAATCTCACCAATTCGAGGAATTTCACATAAAGAATAAAAAGCCTCACCCAGAAATTTTATCACAAAACATAAACATATATTGTACCCCACAACTATTTTATATGCATTTCCTTTACTTAATTAAATTGGTATTTGAAAACTTTTCTAAAATAACTCTATTTTAATTAACAAGTCAACCAAAACTTTTGTCTTATCTTAGTAGACATATTAAGTAAACATTACTATAGCTGGTATAATATTTACATAGAAGTTGCATAGAGAATGCCAGTTTTCCATTGTATTCTTCTAAGGGTATCAGACTGGACTTTCTCATTTTCAGTCATTCTTTGAATCTCTACTGGCCGACTCCTGCTAGTACTATTCTTCCCCCTAACGTATATAGCAAACAGATAGGGCATTGTCATCAATCTCAAAACAGAATCAGAACCGTAATTTGAATGCGAGTCTCCAACCTTGGCTTAACTATTTTGCACACGACACTATGATTCTAGGTTATCTAATTCTGAAACTTCAGCATGACTTTTCAAGCCCAGTAACTGGAATTTCCAAACACACAAAGATCTAGGCCACTTGAACTCTGGCCTCGAACGTTTTTATTTGTAGGAAAATCATCTTGGGAGCTCTAGTTTCATTTCTACTGCTGAATACCTTAACCGTCTCATTACAGGATGTGTGCTGCAAACACTTATATATTTCCAAACGGCATATCTCCTATTCAAAAAAACATCCTTTCAAGTTTTTTCATTTGTTGGAGTCTGTTTGTGATGATAAAAGAATCGTGTCACTACTTTGTAGCACTCCCATACGGATGTATCGCCCTTGAATAGACGTATGCCACTAATTTTAAATACTGTTGAACGTGTAGTTTCCTTATATGGTTGATGCACAACTTTGCATTTCTCAGCCTTATCAAACAATATTCAGTTTCATGACACATATAATTAATTATCTTAAAGTTATTAATGCAAACAACTAACAAACAGGAAGCAACTTCTATGATATTAAGTCGCCAAAAAATTAGGTGATAAAAACCCGAACAACATGTATATAAAAACAAAACCATTTATTAAATGAAATAGTTTCCATTCTTATCGATGATGCTTCTCCATCTTACAGTCAGGTTGTTAATGCCCTGATTAAAAAAATCACTTGGCACTGAAGCAAATAACATGTCGATGTCCTCTTTAACACCTTCCAGATTTGCATACGTTTTCCCATTAAGATGGTGTTGCAGCGAAAGAAAAAGATGGTAATCTGATGGTGCCACATCTGGAGAATACGGTGGTTGGGGGAGAACTTCCCAACCCAACTCCATAACCTTGTGGACATAACATTGTGGACGTGCATTGTCGTGGAGAAGAATACCTTTCCGGATTGACGAGTGAAGGGCATTTCTGATGAAGGGCTTGATTTAAATGTTCCAGTTGCTGACCATACATCTCTGTATTGACAGTTTGCTGTGGATTGTGGTGTTCGAAAAGAATTACTCCTTTGATGTCCCACAAATACAAAGCACCACTTTCTGTGGATGGAGTCCAGGTTTTGGGGTCAGAAGTGGTTTTTATCTAGGACTGAACCATTGTTTTTGGCGTTTAGTATTCGCATAGAGAATCCAATTTTCATCACCGATGGCAATTCTGTCCAAAAATGATTCACACGCATTATGCGCCAGAAGAGACGAAGCAATGTTCACACATTGGAAAAGATGATCATTGGAGAGGCACCCAAACACCTTTACTCAATTTCCCCATATTCCTTAGATGTTTACGTATTGCTTCATGAGAGACATGCAATTTCAGGGCCATTTCACAAGTGTGTTGCCTTGGATTAGACTCAACAAGCGTCTTCAGACCATCAATATCATTTCCAACATGTCGGCTCCTGCCATCACAGTTTTTAAGGCTAAATTCACCTGAATGAAATTTGCTGAACCATCGTTGACACTTACGAACGTTCAAAACATTTCCATAAACTTCTTTGATATTCTTTGTGGCTATAGAGACGTTGTTTCCCTTCTTGTATTCAAACAGCATTACATGCCGAATGTGTGTCTCGTCGTGTGCCATCACTATAAGGGATTAGAATAAACTAAAATTTACACATTATATAGGCTACACTAACGTGACGTTTAGGCAGTTTGTTTAACTATTATACGTGATGTACGTTTTTGGAGAGATGGTTAATGAAGGTGTTACAAAACGTAACAGGAGGTTGTTACATTACTTCCCTCTTAATTTTTTCTAATAAATGAAATTTTAACTAAAACCTCCATGTCTCCACATCATCTTTATTCTCTACAGATACTGTTCTTAAATTATCTATGTGTTGTCGAAACTCCTTAATAATTAGTCCTGACCTCACAAGGATAAGTATCGTGTCTCCTGTAATATTGTTTTTAATGTTGAAATTTTAGTGTTAGATTATTTAGGAATTGTAACCTATCTCTGTAGTTGTCATTACTTCATGTAAGTTAGGTATTTTTATGCTTAACTGTGTTAATGTGTACCTAATCTTGCTTCTGAAACTCGAGGGTAAACTTATTCCTTGAACATATGGAGAACAAGTTCTCAGCAGTTATAAAGAGCCACTATCTCTTAATTTTATCATTTTTGTCTGATGATCAAACTGATGCACATCAGGTTCAGGATATGTACTGCCAATAACGTCAATTCATTTTTAACATTAAATAACCATGTACCTTGTGTCTGGGTTCTATAGAAGTAAAAGGGTTTTAGAATAATAACTCTCTTTTCACATAGTCTTTATATCTCGTACTCCTGAAAATAGCACTTAAATAATTACGTGATAAAATGGGTGTGAAGTATAGTTAGGTCACATACTCTGATTGGTACTTCTATACACTTGAGCATATCTTCCTCTGTCGTCACTAAATAAGTATGTTGATTGTTGATATAGCTATATAGGGTTGTTCGCTTTCTATTGTTAAAGCTAGGGAGTTATTTAACACTACTGGCAAAGCTACTATCCTATACAGTTTAACCAGCCTATCCGTAGCCTACAGTGGTATCTTTATAAATGTCCTAAGTGTGTCTTCTACAGCTGCAGTTGTTACATCTGCTTCTGTGTAATACATGTAAGCTTGATAACTGTGTAGGGATACAAATTGTAATTGTGGTGGTAACTTTCTTTTAGTTTTATTTAAACTTTTCCAGCTTACTAGGGAGCAAGAAGTATAAACCTAGTTTTGTATCTGCTGCTATGTTGAACTAACCTATCTAATTCTGTTCTACTACTTTTTATAGTAAAAGCAAATTGTTGTAGTTGATTCTGAATCGTTGCATTAAAAACTAACCTTTGAGCTCCTGCTCAATTCTATTGTGTATTAATTTATCTATATATATAAGCCACTTATTGCTTGTTGGTAATGCTCAAATTGCCTCAATGGTTAGAGCACCCAAACCTTCAGCGGATATTTTAATGTTCAAATACCAGTGCCGTTGGGATTTTCATAAGTTTTTCTAATAAAGTCTCCCGGTGGGACAGCGGTAAGTTTACAGATTACAATGCTAAAATGCGGGGTTCGATTCCCCCGCGGTGAACAGATATCAAAATGTGGTTTTGCTCTAAAAAACAAACTTTTAAATAAATGATAAGTTTAGAAGAAGCTTTTTTGATATTCGGAAATTTTCAAATACCATGATATTTTAAATTAATATTTTAATTTCGATGATGAGGAACCCACTTTGAGACTAATAATGGTTGGAGACGGCTTGAATGGGTAATGAAGGAAAACTTTAATAAAAGTTTAACATAACAGCAAATGTACAACGTTTCGACAAGGTTCTGTCATCATCAGGTACCTGTCGAAACGTTGTAC
>NW_013667212.1:148782-154032 GCF_000517525.1 Limulus polyphemus
TGTACAACGTTTCGACAGGTACCTGATGATGACAGAACCTTGTCGAAACGTTGTACATTTGCTGTTATGTTAAACTTTTATTAAAGTTTTCCTTCATTACCCATTCAAGCCGTCTCCAACCATTATTAAATTAATACTTGTTAACATTGGATTTCAACCCCTGGTTATAAAAATGGCTCAGTGGTTACAGTACTCGACTATTATGTGGAAGCTTTGCATTCAAAAACTGTTCGAGGATGGATTTTATGTTACTTTTTTTATAAATGATCATATTTACAGCAAACTCTTTCAATACTATAATAGATTAAATAAGGGATTTACGATATTGATTAAAATACGAATTAAAAGATGGCATGTTCACAGCATCAAGTCACCTCAGATTTTCATTTCAATTGAACACTTCTAATACCATCTATGAAATAAATTCTAAACTAAAACTCTGAATAAAACTAAAAATAGTTCAGAAACAATGCAAGAAATAAAACGTCGCTTAGCAAGAGAAAGATAAAGTCGATGGATGGCACGACAAAACAAGAAAACTTAGGATAACTGAAGTAGATGAGAAAAAATAGTCATAGTCAGATGAAGCTTCTGAAGAAAGAAAGCGAAGAAGACAAATTGATGCTGAAAGCTGAAAGCCATGCAAATGGGTTCTGGACCCCTTCCCGCGCATTGAACCGATACATCAGCTAGTTAGTAATACTTACATACAGATTTGCCATTTGTTTAATCTCTTTGTCATGAAATTCTTTGGTTTGGCTTAATTCATTCATTATAATAACTTGTTTACCTATCACATGTATCATTTCCTTTTATATTTGCCTTTGGTGAGCTACTTTCTTTCCTTAGTTCTCTTAAAGAGTCCATCGTTGTAGTCCTGAATAAGAAGTTTAAACACTTCCAGCTGCGTTAATTAATCCACGTCTCTGTCTATTCCAATCTGATATGGAAATGCTATCCCTGATATCATTTAGCTCGTATAACAAATCACCTATCATCATAATATTTCAATTTTTTGTAATTTTCTACGAGTTCTGTCTGTGTTACTATCAATATTTTCATTATAGTTGCTATTGTATTAGTGATTTAATCATTTCATCATCATCTTTAAGTTTAAAATTCACACTAGTTTCGTAACTAAGAGTTTTCTCAGACATGCTTAATTCTTCCCGTAATCTTGATAAAATAGTTTCCTTCTTGATCAAATACTATACCTCCTTTTTTTTTCTTTTAGAACAATACGTATATTTTGTTCTGCTACTTTGACTGTTGTCAGCATTGAAAATATTCTGGCACATCTGTAAACACACTTACTAATAATTTACATAATTATATTATTGCTATTCTTCATATTATTATATACTGTCTTTTATTACTCTATGCCCCCCAGTGGCACAGCGGTATGTCTGCGGACTTACAACGCTAGAAACCGGGTTTCGATACCCGTGGTGGGCAGAGCACAAATAGCCCATTGTGTAGCTTTGTACTTAACTACAAACAAACAAACAATTACTCTATGATTAGTTATCGTTAATGCATTATCTCAAATAATCTAACATGTTAAAAACCTTACATACTTCTGTTACTGTACTGCTTGTAAGAGCATTTATTATATGAATATCCTCTTATGATGTATGTGTAATGACATGGGTCTTCTTTTTGGTGGGGAATGAACCCAGGGCTGGTTTGCAACTGGACCACGTGATCTCAAGTTATAATCATGCATTTGTATAACGCATGTTGGCTGTAATGTACTTGCACTAGCATCTGATGTTACTGATGTACTCTGTACATCTATTATGTTTGGTTCAGCTTTACTATCCCTCAGAAAGGTTTCTCTACTACCGGTACTTGGCTCACAAGCTTGACTATTATCTAATGTCACAATTTGTGTCTACAACATTCATCATTCTCAAGTAAGGGATCTGAACTTTTGTCCTCTTCTTGTTCAATGTTCTCATCACATAATTATGCCTCATCGGAACTTTTAATTTCCTTGATTTCTTTTCTTGTGAAACTAACTATGCTTTATCCGTTAACTGCTCATGCGTATTAGATTTCAGACTTTTATTTTCTTTAAGCAGTTAACATGTACTAGCTGCTTATTTTTACCTGTATCACCAAATTTAATGGACTTCTTTAACAACACTAAATGGTCCCTTCCAAATTTTAGCTAACTTTTTAGTGTTTCCTGTTTTAATAATAGGCGTATACACTAATACCTTTTGTGTTTATTATATTTCACTAGTCTGTGTTTTCTTGTTTACATATTTTTCTTTGTTTTCAGCACTTTAGTTAAATGTTCATATAATATTTCAAATGCAATTTGCATTTTCTTCATCATTTCTGTTGTATAGTTCTCATTTGTTGCATTAGTTCTCTTAGGTGCTAATATGTCTTGCATTAGTGACATTACATCTCAGCCACGTAATAAAAAAAGAAAGAAATTTCTAATGTAGATTCGTTAGCTGCACTTTATGCTATTAGTAGTAACGGAATTTGCTCATTCCATGCTATTTTTTATCTTTTTCACCATACTGTAATATATTATCCAGCAGAGTTTTATCAAACCTTTTTACTAATTTATTAGTAGCTGGGGAATAAAGCAGTGGTCTAAATTTTTCTTAGTCCTAACAATTTTCCTAACAGATTTCCTTCATTAGCTTTGAAATAAAAGTTCTACCTGTGTCTGTCAATAAATACTATGGTATTCCATGCCTAGCTGCAATGTGATAGTCTCTGCTTCTTGATCTGTTAAACATATTGCTTCTGGAAACAGAGAGGGCGTTGGCGTCAGTCTAAAGACAGAACAAAAAGCATAATACACCAAGATATGGTTATTTGGTCATAGTGACCGCGTTTATTTTGACGAGTAAACAAACCAGCATGCGGCTTTTGACAATGATATGGTGAGATGCTTAAATACCATCTATAAGCCTTCAAATCACTTTGTTACGTTAAATTATTCGAAAAATTATGTAACTTGAAGTTAACTTTATGGAATCATTATGATAACAGAGCATTGAAGTCAATAATTACAGTTTCAATATATTATCATTCAGTAATTATAGGCCTATTAGCCTTACATCAATTGTGGGAAAAGTTTTGGAAAGTCTGGTAAAAGATGATTTGCAAAGTCATTTAACAAAGTTTACAATTTTATTAGATAGTCAACATTGTTTCACTAGGGAAAATCTTGCCTTACAAATCTTTTGGCACTCTTTAAAAAGAGTGTAGATTTGGGAAATTGGTGAAAGCAGGAACCACACATAAGTGCCCGGACATGCCATTTAATCAACTCCGGATCACCTTAAAAACCACACCAAATGATTTCTCTTGCTTCTGTCCGCATAGACAATATAAAATTATTGTGAAAGCACATTTCATATTTGCGTAATTCCTAAAAAACTGCCCATATGGGCTATTTCGTCAACTCCAATCGTCTTAAAAACCACACCATGTGTTTTCTCTTGTTTCTGTTTGTATAGAAACCATAAATTATTGTGAAAGCTTAGTTCATCTTTTCATAATTAGTAAAAACGTTGCCGGACCAACACAAAAGTTCACCGTGAACCAAGATAAAATTTATGGAATGAGTCACAAAAACAACTCCAATCGAATTTAAAATGACATCAAACTATTGCTATTTATCTATAACTGAAATGGTAACAAGTATAATCATTATAACAAATTTAATTTTTTATAAGTAAAATTGTTTGCAGATGAACACAAAGTATCCTGAAAATCACGAAAGGCTTCAGTTTGATTGGATTATGGATACACGAGCAAAGTGATTTAATAAAAGTGTTCTATTGCCCATTGCGTAAGAATTCGGTACTTTCGGTGAAATAGACGAGTTCTACGCTGTTAAGATTGTTGAAACATTACATCGAATAAGTTGCTTTCTGAAACTATGAATGAATTTCTGAATGTGTTACTGTAACTACCAACATAAAACTTAAGGATATTATAAGTTCAGTTGCTTGTCCAATTAGCCATTTGAGACAGCAGGTCTTATATCTTTGAACCTTCTGTTAGCCACTTTTATTTTCCAAGCTATTTTAATCAGTTTTAAATATTTTCGTTACTGCGTTTATCCTGTAATTCATCTACGTGCGACCCTGTACTCTACTTTCGCTGATTTTGTCATGTTGTTTTTCCTTTTATTTGCTAGTGTATTGATGCACTACTCTACCATTTGTTCTGTCACTACTGACGACTTAGTTACAGCACTTTGAAGGTAAATATGGAAGAAATTAATGTCGCGTTTTGGAACACTTTCATTCACCGCCTCCCAAAACATGTACATCACGTATAATAGTTAAACGAACCATCTAAACGTCACGTTAGTGTAGCCTATTTAATGTGTAAAGTTTAGTATATTCTAATCCCTTATAGTGATGGCACACGACGAGACACACATTCAGCATGTAATGCTGTTTGAATACAAAAAGGGAAACAACGCCTCTGTAGCCACAAAGAAGTGTATGGAAATGTTTTGAACGTTCGTAAGTGTTAACGATGGTTCAGCAAATTTCGTTCAGGTGAATTTAGCCTTAAAAACTGTGATGGAAGGGGCTGACATGTTGGAAATGATATTGATGGTCTGAAGACGCTTGTTGAGTCCAACCCAAGGCAACACACTCGTGAAATGGCCCTGAAATTGCATGTTTCTCATGAAACAATACGTAAACATCTAAAGAATATGGGAAAATTGAGTAAAGGTGTTTGGGTGCCTCTCCAATGATCATCTTTTCCAATGTGTGAACATTGCTTCGTCTCTTCTGGCGCGTAATGCGCGTGAATCATTTTTGGACAGAATTGCCATCGGTGATGAAAAATGGATTCTCTATGCGAATAATAAACGCCAAAAACAATGGCTCAGTCCTAGACAAAAACCACTTCTGACTTCAAAACCTGGACTCCATCCGCAGAAAATGATGCTTTGTATTTGGTGGGACCTCAAAGGAATAATTCATTTCGAACTTCTCACTCCACAGCAAACTGTCAATACAGAGATGTATGGTCAGCAACTGGAACATTTAAATCAAGCCCTTCATCAGAAACGCCCTTCACTCGTCAATCCGGAAAGGTATTCTTCTCCACGACAATGCACGTCTACATGTGGCACGTTTGAAGCAACACAAGGTTATGGAGTTGGGTTGGGAAGTTCTCCCCCAACCACCATATTCTCCAGATGTGGCACCATTTTGTTTTGAATTTCGCGCAAAGCTACACGAGGGCTATCTG
>NW_013667212.1:154499-163958 GCF_000517525.1 Limulus polyphemus
GTTTATTCTTAATAACTAAAGAATATATATATACATAGAAAAGGTGAACTGACAACTAGAGGGTACTTAAACACAGCAGTTGGATTTACTGTATAAACACTTCGCTTATTTAAATAAATACGAGATATTCTGCCAATCACAGAACATGGAAACTTATTTTTGCATAAATAATATTTGCTAATAAATTCTTTGAGCATAATTCGTACATGTTACATATTTTATAAATAGCATCTTAACAAAACAAAATGTTATAAGCCATGGGGCATGTAAGTTTACCTTTATTCTTTGTCTGGATAAGCTTGCGCTTGTTACGTATTATAATTTCAAATAGTCCGATGCCGAGTTAACTGATAATTCAGATTTAGTAATTAAACTGTACTTTGGACTTAGTATTTAAATAAATGCCGATATATTAATCAATTTACGATATTTGCCAACAAGATTGATACACGCCGTTTACGTTTTTAACACAAATACGTTTTAATATACACACAACAGTACAGTTTACAATAACAATTATTACAAATTTTCCGATTGATAAGCGTTATAAAAATCACAGTTACAACTTTCGAAGTTTTATAGCACACAGACCATAGCGAACTGATAATAGACACTCTCCTTTTGGCGCGTCGCGTTTGTTATATTTATAGCTGGGTAGAGGCGTTCTAGAAATTTCAGTCTTATGTAACAATACTAATTAAAGCGTTTACGTATATAAATATATTGTTGATTCTTACTCTCGAGAATTTTCTACAACTTTGGAGAATATGCGGGAGTTTTGCAATACCTATCTAACAGTATAAGATATGTATGTTTTTAAATATAAACTTAATCTAAACAACGTTCATACATAACAACAAATTTGTTACATGCTGGACAGAGTTATGGTTAAAAAGTCACATAATTTGTTCTTGAAACAATACTCGAGACCTTCTATCTCAATAACTATGGCTAACTAAAATATTGTTACGACAGCGAGGGTCACGTGACGCTAGTAACACGTCATATTCTCGAAAGTTCGTGAAGTCTCGAGCTTTTACTAGATATGCGGTAGTCTTGTATATATAAGCCGCCAAGAACTGACGGCAACAATGTGTGATTGAACTGCCGACAGAGAGAGACGTATTGTTGAGTCGAGCACGTGAGACGTTAGTTGTGAATTATAGCGTTTGTTATAGCGTGACTGTGGAAATTAAGTGTATTGCAAAGTTGTATTTAGAAAGAATAAACCAGTTTTATTTAAGAAAGGACTTGTATCACTAAAGTTTCTTTGGAAAGAAATTATACGGAAAATTAACTAACGAACGGAGGCGTAACAATATTGATAATATCAAAAAAGGTGATTTTCCAATTTTTAGACAAAATTCATCCTTTCATTCTTTATACTTATATTATTATTCTTTCGCAAGCCTTCAGAAATAACGGCTATGTATATTTTATTCAAACCTGGGAAACCTACTAAAAAAACTCCTGCGCAGGTCATAGGGCTATTTTATGCTGATTCTTGAAAGAGAAGAAGAGATTTTATCAATTTTTTCAGTACCCTGGTGAGACAGCGGTAAGTATTCGTATTTACAATGCTAAAATCAGGGGTTCGATTTTCCTCCTGGGCACAACAGACAGCCCAATGTGGCTTTGCTGCAAGAAAACAGACACCCACACACACATATAGTTTTTTCATCGCCACTGACCAAGTTTCTCTTGGAAGCCATTCAAGTACCGAAGCCTACAGCAAAAACGGCTAAATATATTGCGCCAAAATCTATACACAGCTACAAACAGGTTGTAGGACTATTTTTAAGTTGATTCTTGGAAGCTGAGATTTTCACCCTCGCAGGAACGTAAAAGCTATTTAAGCACCGTTATACTAGTCGGAAATGCCCCGCTTTATACTAGTTGGATTTTAAGTCTATTTGAGTTTTTTAATCTGATGTTTGGACGTTGTTTAATCTTTAACTTGTTTCTATTAACCTTTTTATAGAATTTTATTTTTTGTTTTTCATTTTATACTCGCTGTTTGGCGCAGATCTCCACATTGCTTTGCGCCAATAAATCCCAAACAACCAACCAACCACTAATCGGAAACGCTTCGTTTTATTAAAGTAAAATGTGTATTTTTATGTGTCTACAGCCTTGTTATTATTATTTATTATAGTTTTACAAGCAGCTACAGAAAAAACGGCCACGAATATTTTACTGAAACCTGGACAACAGTAATGAATGCAGTACTGAACATGTCATAGGGTAGTTTGAATTAATCCCTTCGTCTTTTTGCCCTGAAGAATTTCTCCAAGTTATTCTCTTTCCGCCATTGAAAAAAAATGTAGTGTTTTACTAATACGCAATAAAAACAAAAATAATTTGTGCAACTTATAGCGCATTAACTGGAAACTGCCACGTTGGTATTCATCTTCGCACGAGTTCCTGTTCTTCATTGTTTCTCAAGTTCTCTACGTGGTTTTCTGAAACTACTTCAGTGAGTTTTCTAACAATAGATGATTACCATAGTAGATTTTTCTACTCTTGTGAGTGGTGATTTATTCTACTGATTTTCGTACTGGCGAAATTGCGAGTGCGTATTTTAGTATTATTTGATTGCAAAATAATTAAAATTGTTAATTTAAAAAAGGAGATTAGGAATTGTCAAAAGTAAAGAAACAAAAAATGCAAAGTTTATATCTTCAAGCCTACAATTAGGGACTTAACAAAAAGTAAATAAACTAGGCTGAAAATAGTGTCTACATTATTTTCTCAAGCTACAAATCGCTATTTTGACTCCATGTTTAGACTACTTTTCAATTTTAGTGAAGCAAAGATGGAGGTTTTTAACGTGATAAAATAATGTAGACACTATTTCCAGCCTGGTTTGTTTACATGTTTTTAAGAGTCCCTAGTTGTAGGCTTGAAAATATCTTTGCATTTTGATTCAACTTGTTTCTGTACTTTTTTGACGATCTTTATTTCCCTTTTTAAATTAACAATTTTTAATTCCTTTGTTTGTTAAGTTTTTTATGCCCAATTATGGTAAATAAATTTTAAGCTACATACGAGCATATGCATTGAGTTGAATATTACATGTTTTTCAACAATTTGCAGTGAACTGTTAAAAAACACGTAACATTCAACCGAATGCATATGTAAGTTTGTACTCTAAAATTTATTCTCCACAAATGGACTTACAAAAACTTAAGAAACAAGATAATTAAAAATTGTTAATTTTAAAACGGCGATGGGGATCGTCAAAAAAATACAGAAATATGTTGAATCAAAATGCAAATATTATATTTTCAAGCCTAGAACTAGGGATTCTAAAGAAGTCAACAAGCTAGGCTAGAAATAGTGTCTACATTATTTTCTCAAGTTACAAATTTCTATTTTGACTCTACTAAATTTAAGAAGTACTGTAGACATGGCATATTAACATTGTCAAAATGTTAGAGAATTTGAAGATTTCACCGAAAATGATTTGTAATTTTGAATATCAAACGTAATTTAGCGATAAATATATTTGAATTTCCAAACATTTCTAAGTGTGCACGTACATAAATGTTAAAAATCACAAGACTTAGCTTTATGATCATTTTATTTCAAAAAATCATGTTTAAGGATATTGAAAATTCTCATTTATAACTTAGAAACAGGGAGAATTAATGAGACATACCATCGAAACGCAACATTTCTAGTAAATATGCATTAACGTTAGTTCACAACACGTGTCGGAAAGGTCTGAACTGGTTGTAGAAAACAAAAATTTTTAGTAAAAAAATTAGTATTGCATTTTGAAAATTATGGTAAACTGCGCAAAAAAAATATAATTCCAAGTTTCATATGCAGCAGGTTGTTTGATGTGAATGCATGGAGCTTGAATGTGAGGAGTTTCTCTTTATGCAGCTCAAAATATGCTGGTAAACAAACAAATCTGTGTCAAACAGTGCTGCTAGACTTATTGCTGGGCAATATGTGGGGGCCTGGAGAGGAGAAAATAGAGTGTCAGTACCACGGGACACTCCTCCCCCTACCACCCCCAGGATTATAATATAATTTAACGCGCCAATCGCTGTTTGTTCCAAATAACATTACTCTTTTCACCAATTGCAGAAGAAAAATAAAGAAGAAAACACTTGCAGGTCATTAAACACCCTCAGGCGAATTAAAACTTTGTCGCAATATTTATTAGCTTGTTTACGGATAAATTTCTCATCTATTTCAATATTTTTTATCCCTATGACAATTACCAGATTAGAACACTAAAATCGCCCAGCGATCAAAATGAAAAGAATCCCACTCATTTGCTAAACTATTGTTTTACACTTATGCTAGTTTCTTTCACATTGAAGATTTTCTTATGCGACATTAGCATAATGTATGTGCAATTATAAAATCAAGATGATATAATATTAGGTAAATAAATAAATACATATATATAAACATACATACATATGCGTGTTTGTGTGTATGAATATATTCCATCCTATGCTGTTTGGTTATTTTTCTTTAATATTTTATGAGAGGGATAGAACAAAAAATACAGTGAAAAAAATCACTACTCATCGCCATGGGATGAAATAAATATCAATCTCTACGCTTTAGCAATGATGCTTAAAGTAGATTTTACTCGTTAATCAGATAAAGGAAACTTTGTGATAAAACAATATGTTGGGAAGGGCTTAAACCTAACGTTGACATATATAATCGGTATTAAAATTAAAAATAAATTTCTATTTTATTAATCCTTACCATAATAACGTGATATGTAAAAGACTTAAGTAAAAAATTATAATAATTACAATTCATTTGCTTAAATAGGAAATATTCTTTCTGTTGTTACGATTTATGCCAATAGGGGGCAGAGTATCATCATTTTTATTTTATGGTTGTGTTTTTTTTTAAAACAAACTTTGCATTATCCATAGTAGGTGTTCAGCCGAAAAGCGCTTAGAAATAGTTATATGTGTTAGTATGACTGACCTTAAGGTAATCACAAAGTTAAACTGTAAGATATTTTGAGTTAATTTCAGTCATTACATGTGTAATGTCATGACTCGATGATTCTTCTACAGTAGGTGTAGACTACTAATAGTAAGACTAAGACTCAAAACCTCATTCTCCTTGATACTTAAGCAGGATTGTTATACGAAAGAATCGACTGTTGGAAAAGACGATCCAGTTCAGGAGTTTTAGGTAGGCCTAAGCATTATTACGTTTTATGAGAAAGTAAAATAACTGACAAACAACTTGTCTTTGTTTTTAGTGTTTAATGATAAACTTAACACAGCTACTACTATTACTTTTTAATATTTTTCATATAATATTGAAGCGAGTTATCTAGAAGATTATCTGATAGTGTTGGAATGTTTGAATAGTTGTGTAGAAATAGTGAGTTTGTTGATCGTGGGACTCTAAACTTTTTCGTTAAAATATAATTTTGTATTAGAAGAAGAAGTAATATTATCCAGCTCTGCTGGTAACGGTTCGTTAGTCCGAGGGCCCATTACTCCGAAGGCCCTATAATCCGAAGATATGTTTTTTAACAGTTAAAATGATTGGTTGGTTAAGTTTGTGAAATTTTATGGCAAAAACACCCCAGGGTATGGCCTAAAAGGTTGCAATTTCTCATGAATGGATGGATCATATTATTTACTTTATGTTATGTGAATGGGTACTGTATAGTGGGTGCTACTATAGCGTGCAGTCTACCGGGACTTTTACACTGTAATAGATGTACGGTCTACCGAGACTTTTACACTATAAACAAAGCATATAAAGATGTTGAATAATAGCAGTCTACCTGGGATATTTACACTGCTAAATAATTTATTAATGATCCTTATTATGATAAAAAACAAACAACACAAAATTGTGCTACATAATTATTTTTAATGACATACACTTCGTACCACATTCTTAACAAATTATTTACATTTAAATCCTTTAACGATATACACTTCGTATATCATTTACAAATGCCACAAATAAATCAGCTGCATCTTTTCTTAGCAGTGTTAGCTGAAGATCCCCCATATTTACACATCAGGATTGGATTTGGGAATCTAGCTCTTCTGAGAGAATTGACATTCAAGATTTTATTTAATAGTGCTGGAGAACGAATGTTATACTCCTGGCTCATTAAACATGTCGACAGCTTGATAAACGTATATAAAAAAAATCTTTACACTCCACTTAAGAATAAAGAATATATTTTTATTTCAACCAACGTTTCGACTTTGGGGCTTCATCAGGGTTAATATACACAACTCTATGTTGAAAGCTTCTAGTTCTAGTCAGTAAAAATATCTTGACACCGAGCAGGCCCAAACGAAGAATGTATGAAAGGGGGTGTTCTGATTTGTGAGATCAAAAGTCCACATATATTGTGCAGAGCACAATCAGCATGCTAATGGGACTGGGGCCTAGGGGCACACCCCACAGAAAATATGTAAAACGATAGGTGGTATGAGATTAAATGTTTAAGCAATTTTGCATGAACTATAGTTTAATATATCTATCTGTTCCCCTTCACTTTTTTTCTCATTTTTTAGAAGGTTGACTGTGAACCACTGTGCAGTGATAATTTTCCATCATTTTGAGGGAAACTGGCCATTGTCGATGCTACCCGATCCAAGTGCCATGGTGGAAGTTGGAGCAGGCTGACTGACTATCTTTCACCTCTTTCTCAGACATTAATCCTGCTGTTGTTACTCTTCCATCTATTAACGACTGTGCGGAGGCAGTAACTGATTGTATAATTCAAGCAGCTGTTCATTCTATCCCCAAAACCTCGACATGCTTCCCATGGTATTCTCATCCATGGTGGTCTCCTGTCTGCCAGCAGGCATGAAAGGCTTAGAAACGGGCCTGGGATACCTTTCACAGCTATCCCACTCTTTCCCCAACCACATTGCTTTCCAGCGAGCCTGTGCCTATGCTTGGCAGTTCAGATGTCAAAGCCAGAGGGAATCTTGGATTAAGTTCACCACCAGGATATCTTCTACCACCAATTCCAAAGTCATCCGGGACAAGAATAAGATCAAGTGGAAGTATGCTTCCCATACCCTTTCCATCTTGCTCTCCAATGGCCAGGAAGTTGCTGATGTACAAATGTACCAATGATGTACCAATATTCATGTGGACAGCTTTGCTCATCTCTCCAGCACTTCTGTTTCATCCTCTGCCTTCTTGGTTATCAAGTCTTCGGCAGAGCAATCACCTCTTTCCTTTAGGGCTGATTGTCTCTATAATTGCCCTTTTAAACTTGCTCTTCATCAGTCTGGCAGTACTTTGGTTGGGCCTGATGACGTTCATTACGAGATGCTGTGTCAAAATTTCCTGCCTATCTTGCTCTACATCTGGTTGTTTTTTAATCGGATCTGGCAGGAGAACGTTTTTCCTGATATTTGACAAAAGACTATTGTTCTTCCTTTTACAAAGACTAGGAAGGATCCCAAAATTCCTTCTAATTCTCACCCAATTGCTTTGACAAGCTGTCTCTGTAAGGTCTTGGAGAGGATGGTTAATACATGTGTTGTTTGGTTCCTTGAATCAAAAACCTCCTCTCGCCTACCAATTGTGGTTTTCATAGACATCACTCCATCATGGACCACTTGATTTATCTTGAATCCTCGATCAGGCTAGCCTTCCTCAAGAGAGAGCAACTTGTTTCTGTTGACTCTGATCTTGAGAATGCTTATGACATTTCTGGGAGGTTTGTCATTTTATTTGTAACTTTTCACTTAACAGGCGATTCCAAGTCCATGTGGGCTTCACCCTTTCCCGTTCTTTCACATACGAACTTGGAGTACCTTAGAGCTGTCTTGAGTGTCACCCTTTTCAATATCAAGATTAATGCTATTACTCGACAACTTCCTCCAACTGTTGTGAATGGCTTCTATATTGACGACTTCCACATTTCTTGCCAGTCGTCAAACATGAGGTTTATTGAGTGACAGCCTCAGACTCTTTGTACTCGCTTGTTGAGGTGGACCATAGCAAATAGTTTCACCATTTCTTTCTCTAAAACCATCTGCATTCATTTTTGCCACCAACGGGGTTTACACCCTAATCTTCAGCTTTGTCTCGGTGGTGTTCTTCTTCTTGTGGTTCCTGAAACGAAGTTCTTGGGGCTTTTGTTTGACCACAAGCTGACTTTTATTCTTCACATTAAGCAGCTTCATGTCAAGTGTATTCAGGCACTGAACATCCTCTGTGTCCTCTCTTCTACCTCTTGGTGAACAAATCAATGTTCCATGCTCAAGATCTATCATGCCCTTATATGATCCTAGCTGGACTATGGCTCCATGGTCTATGGTTCTGCCAGGTTCTCTGCCTTGAAGATGTTGGACCTTGTACACCATCTGAGGCTTTGACTCTGCACAGGGGCATTCCACACTTCTCCAGTCAAGAGTTTGTACACTGAGTCCCATTGTCAGGGTTTTATATATGTGTGGGCTGGGATTCTTCTACGGTAGGTGTTTGTGACTTGTTGGCAATAAATTCGAACAATAAACGGAAAGCACACAATCCAGTTGTTTTAAAATAATATATTCAAAACTAGTCAAACGTATGTACAAAAATTCTTTACACTATAGGAAATCACAGTTTTATCTAAAACTCTAAATAATTCTCTTTTCTTGTCAAAAGTCCACACAGGCTGATTCAATTACTTTAGAATCCAATTGACAAGACGAATTATTTTCTCTATCCTGATTCTTACTATACAATCTGCGATAAATTCACTCTCGTTACCTCATGAGTTACCACAGTAGCATATCGAACTTTAAATAATTGTCTCCTTTCGTCAAAGTCCACACATACGGTTTTAATTACTTTAGAACACCCTTTGACAAGACAAATTCTTCTTCTTATCTCTGTTAGTCTCTGAAACTCACTTTAAAATATCACTGTTAAGGCTAATCACTTTCACCCCAGCGATCTTCTTGTTTTCTAATTTTTTTCTGATTGAACTTTTACTTAACTTTTACTTAATTTGCTTCTAACTTTTTTATAAATCGCTCGACACGCTAAACTGTCAAATCACTCAGTTTAGATCTGACTAAATATTTCTCACTTGACTTTCCTCTGCTTCTTAACTTCCTCTCGCGAGCCACCTAGTATCACGCCACTCCTTCTCTCGAATCTTCGAGAAATTACTAGATATAGGGTAGTCTGGTATATATAAAATGGTCACAACGTGACGCAATAATGTGTGTAGGTAGTGAGTAATTGAACTGCAGTCAGAAAGTATTGTTTGTTGTTATAGCATTTGTTATAGAGCGACTGTTGAAAATAAGTGTATCGGTAAAGTTATATTCAGAAAGAATAAACCAGTTTTATTAAGAAAGGACTTGTGTCGCTAAAGTTTAGTCGGAAAGAAGTTACAGAAAATCAACTAACGAACGGAGACGTAACTAACTGGTATCAGAAGTGGAACGAAAAAAAAATGGAAACGAGAGGCGGAAAATC
>NW_013667212.1:164958-172058 GCF_000517525.1 Limulus polyphemus
TCAGCGAGGTCACGTGAATAGTATCACGCCACTCCTTCTCTCGAACCTTCGAGAGATTACTAGATATAGGGTAGTCTGGTATATATAAGATGGTCACAACGTGACGCGATAATGTGTGTAGGTAGTGAGTAATTGAACTGCAGTCAGAAAGTATTGTTCGTTGTTATAGCGTTTGTTATAGAGCGACTGTTGAAAATAAGTGTATCGGTAAAGATATATTCAGAAAGAATAAACCAGTTTTATTAAGAAAGGACTTGTGTCGCTAAAGTTTAGTCAGAAAGAAGTTAAAGAAAATTAACTAACGAACGGAGACCTAACAATATATTACCTTGTTCACTGAGGCCTCGAACTTTCTCTAAACTACATTAGCTGCGCTGTAAGGTAACAATACTCACTTCAGGTAACAAGAAAAATACCGAAGATTCGAGTAACGTGACGTCAACAATATTAGTAAAGCCTAGACTACAGTGTAATTTCAAACACAAGGTACGATTCGTATAGAATTGCGTAACGAAATTTATAATTACTATCCCCTTTAAAATAGTTAACTCTTAACACCCTTGTTATAAAAACTGAACAATCATTAAATATTAAGTGACAAAATAAACTAAATAATATCACTTGTACTAAACAGTCTTGTATATTCAACACCCATGAACCACCTCTTCACCTCAGGTGTTTGTAACTTTCCTTGCTCTATGCTACCAAGTTTTGATCCTTACCACAGCATCCCACCTTTTTCAGAATCGTCGGTCATCTATTTCTCCAATTGGCCTTCGTATCCACTTGGTATCAGTGGATGATGTTTCTGAATCCGATGGCCAGCCCATTCCTCCAGGACTCTTACCACCCTCACCTTTGACCTTTCCTTGAGCGATCTGAGGAAGGTGGATACTTCCGACTGGAAGTATTGTCTTCTCTTTGCCGAACGTCTTTCGAACCATTTATGCGTTCATTTGTTTATAGTTTATAATTATAAGGTTCTAAACAAATTGTTTTTTCGGCTTACACTTGTGATAGTTGCTATGTCCTGAACAAATTATTTTTTTCCACCGCACCTAAATAATTTTGGTAAGAATACTGTACTTTTCTGAAAATTAAATTTATCGTGAATGGTGTGTCAAAGTGTTTTTCGTGTGAAGGAGGGGTGTCAGGTTGTAAGTAATAAAGATTTTAAGGATATGATGGAGAGAATTAAAGATATAAAGGCAACAATATCAAATATGGACACAAAGTTTTCGGAATTTCAAAACTTAGTACAAATGCTTTCTGGACTAATTGATGACTTTAAGGTAACTTTGGACCAGTTGAAAAGATCAAGTGTGAATTAGAGCGGAAGGTAGGTAAATAGCGCGTTAAAGAAAAAGTAGAGAGTTTAGAGTAGAGAATGCTACTCGTGCAGCAAACAAGTAGAATTGAAAGTGTTGAAATTATAGATAATTCCTGTCACTGGGAAAACAGACTGCGCAGAGATCGTCAGGCAAGTTGGGCTATTATCAGGCCTACAAGTAGGACCAAGTGACATTCAAATACCACACCGTGTGAAATCGTACAACCCCCTCACATCCGCCTTCAATCTCAGCACACCTAGCTAGCCGGCTGAAAAAAACAGCACTGGATTAAAGCTGTCAAAGACAAACGTTTATCTGCTAAGGATACCCATTCCATTTTTCCACACACACGAGTCGTAATATACGAGCACCTGGCTCTAGGATTAAATAAACTACTGTTCGAAACAAAACAGTTGGCCAGAGACGCGGGTTTCAAGTTTGTCTGGACACGGGAAGGCGTGATAATGGTGACGCGTGTGAAGGGGGAGAAAATACTCCAAATTAAGTCCCATTTTGACTTAAAACTTCTAGATCAAAGGCAGACACAAGAAAGAACAGAACAACAAACAACTTAATTCAAAGTTGTAATATAATAGGTAAACATTTTTCTATATATAATATGTATGTATTTATAAGGAAGTCCTAAATAATTTAGAATATTTTAATGTAATTTAAAATTATGAAGGTGATATTTGCTACTGTAATCAATTATGTAAAAAATATTAGAAGGTTTTACCGTATTTCATATGAATATTAGAAGCTTAATGAAAAACTACAATAAACTTATTCTATTGCTAACAGAAATAAGAATAAATCTTGATATAATAATAATAATAATACTAACAGAAGCTAGGTTAGATAACTTGCCTATTCACTTATTTAATATTTCAAGAAATACTGCACCCGGAACTTTATTAAATGTTAACCAAAATAATGGAATAAATATTTATATTAAAGACAGTTTAAATTCACTTATTAAAATATGAGAAATACAATTTACTAAACTGTAACTGTTCAGTTGTACATATAAAGGAACGGCAAGCAAAAATAATAGCACTCTATCGTTTGGAATAGTAAATATATTTCTCAAAGAGCTTCATGAACTAATAAATAAGTATCTGAATTTCAAATGTATAATTATAGGAGACACTAATGTAAATATTTACGATAGTGTTAAAGATGGCCTTGAAGTGGTGCAGAATGATTACTTTAATATATTGGTAGAAAATAAATTTGTCTCGTATGTAAATGCTTCTACTAGAGTCTATGATAATCTGAAGTCGTGTATCGACCATATTTTTATGGTACCGTGAACAATCAGGCAAAAACTATTGTATTTAAAACTAGTATCACGGATCACTACTCTACGTTTGTAAATATGGATCAAAAACTTCCAATGTACATACCTCCAATACCCATATTGTAAAAACTAAAATAATTAATGTACGTACCTCCAATACCCTTATTGTAAAAACTAAAATAATTAATTAATGTATGTACATCCAATACCCTTATTGTAAAAACTAAAATAATTAATGTACGTACCTCCAATACCCATATTGTAAAAACTAAAATAAGTAATTTACGTACCTCCAATACCCTTATTGTAAAAAACTAAAATAATTAATGTACGTACCTCCAATACCCTTATTGTAAAAAACTAAAATAATTAATGTACGTACCTCCAATACCCTTATTGTAAAAACTAAAAAATTAATTAATGTATGTACATCCAATACCCTTATTGTAAAAACTAAAATGATTAATTAATGTATGTACATCCAATACCCTTATTGTAAAAACTAAAATAATTAATTACTCGCGACTCACTGAAATTCCCGAGACAGAAAAATGATAAATGATGTAAATATTAGTATAAATAACTTGGTGATTGTAATGGATTTACATTTGCTGCAAACCACTTAACAACTAACACAGTCTTCTCCTAACTCGAAGTATCGAAAAATAGAGCCCTGGATAACCCATGATTTACTGGTTTGGATTAGATGGAAAGAAAAAGTAAAAAAGCCTGCTAACAACCATTTAACTTGCATTTAAAAATTTATTTAAAAAAATATTCAAACAAATTAAATAGCATATTAAAACAAGTAAAAAGTAGATATTATGGGAACAAAATTTCGGAAAATAATACTAACATTGAGAAGATTTGGGAACTAATAAATTTAACAATTAATAAGCGAGCTGAACCAATAAAAGCAATAACCAAATTAACTGATAGAAAAAAAATGGAAATGAAATTAATTTAGTAGATAATCCAAAACGTGGAGCAAATATATTTGGAGAATATTTTACAACAGTAGGGAAAGAGATGGCAAACAATAGGTGAGAGGGTAGGGATGGATGTGGAGGGGGTTAAAGATAGCCTGGTACTGGAGGGATGTATGGTAACAGACAGGGATGTACAGTGGGCCATAAATGAACTGAGAGGGAGCTCAAGTCCAGGACACGACGGCATAACTGTTAAAATACTCAAAGATAACATCAAGAGTATAATTAAACCCATAAAACGTATAGTGAACTTCAGTATAAATAATGGTGTATTCCCTGATATATCAAAAACATCTATTATTATTATTCCAGTATACAAAAGTGGCAATCCAAAACTACTGTCCAACTACAGGCCAATTTCAACGTCAAATCTTGCTAAAGTTTTGGAGAAAATTGTTTACAAAAATTTAGTAGAATTCTTGGAAAATAATATAATTTTTTCAAGTAATCAGTGTAGATTTCTGAAGAGTTTAGATACTCAAGATGCTATATCGGAAGTAACTATATACATTACTGACTAGCTGGACAAGGGTAGGAAGCCGGCGGCCGTGTTCCTGGACCTGGCCAAAGCCATCGATACGGTGTCGCACTCTAAATTGATAGTTAAGTTTGTACAATATAGGAGTTAGAGGGGTTATGCTAGATTGGTTTTAAAGCTACCTGCAGAGTACACCTCAGATGGTTAAAGTAAATGGTAATGTCAGCGATCAGTTAACTTCAGAATATTCAATCCCCCAGGTTACAGTCCTAGGACAGGTCCTTTTTATAATATTTATAAATGATCTATGCAGCTCAGCACTGGGCGGACGGTTAATTGCATTTGCCGAATATCCAGCACTGCTTTGTGCACGTGATTATTGGGAGGAGATCCTCAGTACTACAGAGCGAGAAAGAGTGACCAAAAGAGTTGATTTATATAATAAAGCTATTACTCAATTTTGATCATTTTTTTACTCTATCTTTTATCACTGTATATCCTGAAAATTTAAGGCTATTTGAATATAAAACATAGTTTTGTAATAACTAGTATATCTGTAGTAGTGCTAGTTAAAATATCTTCGATATTGTACCTCTTAGGAGCATGACCACCTTTGATGTTAATATGTTAAACTATGAATTTCTTTAGCGAAGAATGATCCCATGAGTTTTTGTATTATACGTGGAATGATTGGGGTAAAGTGTTTCTTTGCTACTGGGATAAGCAGTGTAAAGCAGTTCTGCTGATTTTGTCGGTTTTGGAATGCACTTATGAACTCGAAAAAGACTGTTTTCTATATTTATGTTCGTGCTGGTTGATGTCTTTAATTTCTTCGTTTGCTGTATGTTTTGTGATTGCTTGGTTTTCTGTATATTTTTTTCGGTTGTGTTTCTGTGTTTGTTTTCTCTAGAGGTTTACTTCGGCATATGTGGTTGCTTGTGTATGTATTTGTTGTGTTACATTGTTGGCAGGAGTGGTGATTTATTAGTTGTTTGTGTTTTGTTCTTTTCTGTATTTTGTGGCGATGCATCTGTAATCTTGTGGTGTATATTGTATATTCATGTTTTAATTTCTTTGTATTTACTACAACCTTTGTGGTTTGCTGTAAATTCTTGTTTACAATTACAGCAGAATGGATGGTCTTGTTCTTTTGGACATTGTGATAAGTGATGTTCTTCTCCACAACCCACACAACGTGGGAGAGATTTACAGGCTGCATCAACGTATCCGTAGCGTTGGCAGTTGAAGCACTGCGTCACAACTACGGCCGGTGTTTTGGATTCTTCTACCTGAAATCTCTGATACTAGAGCACAATACCATTTGATATTATACCCTGTGTATTTTGTGTGTCATGAGTGTGAACTTTTATTATGTTTGTGGGTTTCTGTGTACGGTTGGATATAATTCTTTCAACCTTTGTGAAAGAAACATTGTTTTGTTGTAACTCTTCCTGTATTTGTTCAATTTCAATATTGAAATGTATTCCTCTGGTAAGAAATGTTTTGGTAGTTAGTTTAGTGCCTGACAAGTGAATGTTTATTTTACCAGGTTTGAAGACATTCTTTGGGCATTTTTCCAACAGGTTGTTGAAGTCGGATATTTCGGCTCCTTTAATCAAAACGTTGCCCTTAGCTAAACGTTTGATGTTTACGATTTTGGTGTTATGCTTGCATCTTCTCACTTTAGCAGCCAATTGCGGCATTTTGTACGAGCCTGGGATATCTTCAATGATTATAGTGAACTTGGAGCTTCTTTACTTTTGTTGTTTTGTGTCTAATTGTTCTTGTTAGTGTTTGACGGTTTACTTTGCTTCTTAGAGGCAACTAACGTAAGACCATCATTTTCTTTATTTCTTGTGATGTTTGTGTATGTTCTTCATCCAAGGTGGTGGTGTTTATTTTCTCGTTACTTACACTAGTGCCGTGAGATATTTCTATGTCATTATCGCTATCGTTTACATCAGGAGAACGGTGACTTTCATTTCACCTCCTTTTCATTTTTCTTTTACTTATAGTTTTTAGTTCTTTTTTAGTTATAAGTAATAGGTTATCTAAAGTAGGGCTTAAATCTAATTTAGAATTATCATTACTATAACTAGTGTCACCTAAACTAGACTTACTTTAGAATTGACTTGAATTTGAAAGTGCTAAACTTCAAGAATCGTTGGTGTACTTCATTTTTAAAGTCGTCTTGTCGCACACAACGACAAACGCGCATCATACACTGTTTGTTTGGTTTCAAGTTCTTGTATAGACGATATGTCTTTACCAGAGGCTGGTGAGTTTTTCTTCGATGAATAGAATACAAGTAGTTTCTTCCAAGTTTCTCGACTCGACACCTTACTTCCGATCTACTTTTCCCGTCTTAGAACATTTTTCTTGGAGAATGAACGCTACTGAAAATCCTCGCAGATATTTTACTCATTTTTATCAAATCTGTGCTTGTTTTCCGCGTTTCCAAGAGAAAAAAGACGAAGGAGTTTAATCTCCTTAGAATATATGTACATTTTTTTAAAGGTAAGACATTTAAAATGCATTATAGGGCTTAATAAAAAAAACAGATTATGGACAGAGAGTTTACATTTACTTAGAGACTGTCATCGGATCTGTCGGGCTTTCCAAGGACACAGCTGGGTATATAATTTGTCTCTCGAAAAATTAGTCAAATTGCACATCTACTTATTTGATACTAAATACTACAACTACCATGGCTAGTTTGTTAAACAGAAATTTCTTCCTTTCATGCAAAGGGTACAAATGACTAAACCTTCACGATTACAGCACCATGTGTTAGAAATTAAATATATTTCTAATTACTTCTCAAATGAAATTGTAGTGTAGCCTTGTACACTTTGTTACGCATTGAAATTTCAAATAACCTGAAATTGAGTTAAATGATACTTTAAATTTAGTAGTTAAATTGCGCTTTGGATTTAGTATTTAAGTTTGTTTGTTTGTAATTAAGCACAAAGCTACACAATGGGCTATCTGTACTCTGCCCA
>NW_013667212.1:172186-183421 GCF_000517525.1 Limulus polyphemus
AAGTATTTAAGTAAAAGCCGATATATAGTCAGTTTATGATATTTACCAACAACAATATTGATATACAACGTTTTCGTGTTTAACACAAATACGTTTTAATATACACACAATAGTACAATTTGCAATAACGGTTATTACAAATAGTTATTACAAACAATGATTTATAGACAAAAGTTTCACAAACTTGCATGCAAAATAAAGTCTTCTTTCTAGTTTGGAACTTCCTTGATATGTTATCGAGGGTTCACGATGAGCAAGTTAATTACGAGTTGATGTAGGTACGATTCTCCGGGTAGCTAGCTAGCTTTGTTCTTTGCCACACACGCTGAGTTTTCCACCGTTAAAGTTAGGTAATGTTTTGGTAAAAATACTAATGTCCGATGAGAATCCACTGAAGTTAAATAGTTTATGTTCGAACTTTGTAAAGATTCCTGGGCACATATCTGAATCTTTCCGATTGATAAGCGTTATAACAATCATAGTTATAGTTTATGAAATTTATAGAACAATAATTATAGCAAATTAATAATAAATACTCTCCTTTTGTCGCGTCGCGTTGGTTATATTTACAGGCATGTGGAGGCGTTCTATAAATTTCAGTTTTAAGTAACAATACTGAGCTATATTTAAGCGTCTACGTATATACATATATTGTTGCTTCTTAGTCTCGAGAATCTTCTACAACTTTTGAGAGTAGGCGGGAGTTTCGCAATACATCTTTAACACTATAAGCTATTCATGTTTTAAAATATAAACTTAATCTTAACAAACGTTGATATTCAAATAAATATATAATAAGAATTTCGTTACAACTTTTTACCAAAACACTAAAAGTAAACGGTATTCTACTATAAACGTGATGATTTAAAATATTTTTTGTCCATTAATTTATTTAAATTTTAAGCAAGATTACTTTAAGTTAGCTATTGACAAAGGTCAGGTATGCGAGCATTGGATTAATGCATTATGGTCGTCATGGCTTGTCATGCGAGGTCTCGTGTGTGTGTGTGTGTGTGTGTGGAGTGGGTTGGGGATCAGAGATTTTCTAACGTTTGTTCCTATTTTTTAAAGGGGTGATAAGAGTTGCCCTAGAAATTATAGGCCAGTTAATCATACTGTAGGGGGGGGGGATCTGGAGTCTGATAAAAGAAGCTTTTCATAACTATTTTGGGTAATGAGATATAAAAGAGAGCCAACATTGATTCACAGAAGAGACATCTTGAAGTGCTCATTATAGAATAAGTTGTCGTTGGTAGCAGTGGAATCCAGCACTTTACAGGAGTTTAAGACAGGAATTGATGATTTCATCAATATTAAAGAGTGGGCTTAAATGGTTACTTTTCTCAGTGTTATGTGTGAAAAGACAGCCTTGAAGGACGAAGTGGTCTCTAGTTGTGTGTATGTTTGATTTAGGATATTACTTATTTCTGCATGAACTTGATGTGCTTCGATTTAAAAAATAGGGTTTTGCTAAGGTACCACAAAGAAGATTGGTTAAGAAAACACGAGTTTGGGGAAAGACTACTTAATTGAACTGAAGGATTGTTAGGCGAGACTAAGCACAAAAATTATTATTAATGGTGTCCACTCAAATTAGTTATTTGATATTTGTGTTTGCCATCCATTCAAAAAAGCTCCTTTTAAACTGCTCCATTAAATATAACCAATTTTTCTTTACAAATTTTATTCTCCATGAAAAGTCGAGACGGCTTACTCTGTTATGCGATTATTAGCTGGATTAAGTGATGTGTCCACTTCCATTCGTATTTTGTTAGGTTCCTTTTATCAGGTTCATTAACCTGCCCTACATGTTTTTTTATTTAGCGATAATTTTTTTCCTCTAATACTTGTTTGTTTACTTTTTTATAAGAGGGCGTACGTGGGTTACTAGGTTATAGAGTGTATTCTAAAGCTTTATAAATTTTGCATAGAATAATAATAAAATAGATAGCCAAAGATTGCTAAAATTGTTTTGCTCTATCAAATGATGATAAAATTATAGTTATTGCTAGAGCTAAGTAGGCGCTAGGCCTGTTGAAGACATGATGATGATGAACGAAAATAAGAAATCACGGTTTTGGGTATTCGCCGGTTTTCTACTTTGGGACGCTCTGGATACCTTAAAAGCGGCATATACACCGGAGATTGAATGACTATGCCATGTAGCTTTTCATATCTAGCTGTTGATGACCTGTAGAGAAGATAATTCAGGTGACTTTTGTATTGCTTTAATAACGGCGTCCATGCCATCCTTACATAGGGTGCTAGCCTATTCTCTGATTACTGACTAGCCTTAAGTCCGTTGGGACTGCTAGGGTTGAGAAGAGTCTTTTTTAGAAATGTTTATACAGGAAAAGAGACAAAAAGAAAAGAATTGTATATCATGCCTACAATGACAAAAGGAATTCTGATTTATGGCCGAAATTCAGAAAAACAAAAGCACAGGACCATCGATATTTTTTCGCTTTTGGAGTGGCTTCCCCTTGGAATGTACTACCTAAAATAGGGTCCGGAAATAAGTTTGATCACAACACCCACTTCTCTACGGCGTTGTACCGGAATCAAATGTTGCATACGTCACCAAATATTTCTAATAACATTTAAGGGAGAGGATAAAAACCCAACTTGTATCAACCTGTAGGAGCATTCGAGCCATCCCTTTAAACGGGCTCGCCAATCCTCAGAGGAGTTACAAATGGGGCCAAAGTAATACGTACAAAGTTGGCGTATGTAATTTTACATGAGTAAAAGGATTAATACATGTTTAGAATCGTTCAACACTCGGTTAGCAAGAACACTAGCACGAAATTTTGAATGTATCTGGTTATGAAACGGTGAAATTATTGACTATTTTAGTCATTACACGTCTTTCTTATGCTTTTTTAATCATTAGATTCTTTGGGTTTAGTTTCACAAAACAATGAACAAGATATATGAGCTTTACACATGTATATCTTCAGTCTATCAGCGTTGTTAGAAGTCCCATCCCTTTTAACCTCACCAGGCGTGTTTGTGTTTTTAGGGTGAGTAGTGCGTTTTTTTTTAATTGTATTTTTCACTTCTTATGTTCCATATCATATAAAAATTATTACATGAACAATAGATGTGTACAGAAATGTGCACACATATTTACTTCATTCTGGAATAGTCAATTAATAGTTTACTAACGAGTACAGTATGTTACTGTACTGTATCATTCTAGGAGCTCCTAAAATACTGAGTAGGGAATTCTTTGTGGCAAAATAATATTTCTAGTGTGAGGAAAGGAGCAAAACTAAGAGTTTGACTTATTGGCCAGAATCTTGTGGGAGGGACAATAGGATGAACAGGACGAGTTGTTTCTAAACTATGTGGGCTAAGTATGAAGCTTAGTATATAAACGGTAGATCTCTTTCATCGTATAGGTTAGGTGTAAGGATTCGTTTTTACACCTAATTACACGATACATGATATCTACCGTTTATATACTAAGGTGTAAAAATATATTCTACAATTTCATCAGAAATGTTGATCACCTGAGTTAACTCCCTATTAAGCATTTTCTGCGCCATCATGTATTTTTGTTTTGTTTTGAAAGATAATAGAGTTTAAAGTTAATATTATGTTTTGTGATTACATGCTAGTAATGGTTTGACTACTTAACTTTAAAATATGGCTTCAAGTCAAGTACTTGTAAGTGTGTAACCGTGGTATTTTTGAAAGAAAAAAAAAGGTTTTGTTGGGCCGAGGAAAATCTCAATCTTGCAGTGTATTATTCTATTTTTTTTAATTTTTAAATAATTTCCTGGCAAATTGGTGATATAAGGAGTATCCCCCTTTGTGGCTTTTTTTTTAAGTAAAGGTACAATTGTTTATATGTCGAACTTAGAATAAGATTAATTTGTATTTATATTAAACTTTAATTATCAATTTCAAAGAAGTATTTATATTATTATGAATTTTAAATGTGGCCCCTCTGAGGAGTGGCGACAGAAAGGTAATTTGATCCAAAGAATGTTTGTGATTTTATCATATCCTTGACACACAACACGTTTGGGTTACGAGAGGAGTCCGAGGCTTCAGCTGCACAGTGCAAGCTCTAACAACTTTACCCAGTCTGTATGTCGACGCTATAAGAGTTTTATACCAATAGTCAAAATTCATAAAAAAAAAGTGTTGTTTTAGTGCGTAACTTTTTCTTAAACGAGTGAATCGTATGAAGATAGTCAGTATTTGTTATTGTGGATTTGAAATTACAGTAAATAGACATCAATGAATAACAGAAAAAGGTTCTCGGAAGTCCAGTTTTTTAAACTTACCTTTCTAGACATTAACCCAAGTGTTGTTTCTCCGTTTTAGGGATATACGGTGAAAAAACTCAAATTTGTTATGATTACTAAATCGTGAATTAATTATTTGCCAAATACGGTCATGGAGCCCATAAATCTTAATGTGTAGAAAATAACACTTTTTATTGCTTACTGGTATCTGTTGTGTAAAATACTATCAAGGATCTCATGAAATAGTGGAAACTATTATTATTATTTCGAAAGACTTCATTACTGTAAAAATGTGTGTGTATATTGGAGTACTTTGCATGTTGTAATAATTTGCATATTTTCTTCATTTGAATTTAAGTGGTAGTGCATACTAATTAGATTAAAATATTAGGAAAAAGGTAAAGGAAAATTCAAATTATACAAAAATATAATATCTGATATTTTCCTTGCAAAATTCAGGTTATGATTTATTAAACTGTAAAATCTGATGAAAATCATCAGTAAAGCTGTACTCATCTACAAAAAGTACGTGTTAATAAATACGTGTATAGGTATCTAAAAGACAAATATTTAAGTGAAAGGTTGTGATACTCATATCACCGTAAAACTAGTAAAGACTATCAGTACAGCACGTGACGTAACATTTCAGAAACAACACACAAGGAATCTGAAGTATTTCTTGGAAAGATCAGCTTACATCGTAAAGCATCACTGGAAATGAGTGGGTGGGGTATACAAAGCTATTCCAGTGAAGCTCAAACATAAAGGAACTACAAAAACGACATAAAAATAAATACAAATGAATCTTAAAATGTTGAAATGTTTGAATACGATAAAATAACCATAATCCGTTACATCTGAATGCTAGTTCTTTGATCATATTTATTGACCATACTAATTATTTCTGTGTGCGATCAACAGAATTATGATACAGCATTATTGTTGTACAGTTAACCCGCTTTTACATCCGAGCATGTCAGTTCTAGGACAAACTAGCATTGATTACAGACGTTTTCTTTTCTGAGTAAACATGTATAAATGGCTTCCAAGCTCCAAACAAAAAGAAAATAAACTTTGTATACCAATATAAAATTAAAAAAAAAAGAATAATTACATTATACAACGCAGGAAATACAGTTTTTCATATTTCTGTTTAAAAACTCTTCCTAATCCAGGATAATGCAATGTAGCATATCTTTACTCATTTAGTAATAAAGAAATAATAGTGGCGTAAGCTTTCCGAAACGAGACTTCATCGACCACTCCTACATCTAATTTAGCATTGTGACAACTTTTATGCAACCTACTGTCTTAGTGAAAATTTAGAAATGAAGAACAATATCTATTAAAATAATATTACGTTCAATTACTGCAAAATTAATCACCATTAGCCCTTACATAATCATGCCTTTGCCATTCGGGAAACTTCTCCGGAAACTGGACAGTCGAAACCCAGTGTGAGGTTAATGTTGAGTACTCTATACAATTAATAAGGAATGTTACCACTTCAATACTGAGCTATATGGCGCCAGGCAACTGCACTTGTGAGTGGTTGTTACTTCTGTTATTTTTACGAAAAAAATAAAAAGGTGCCGTAAATATATAGCTGGTAATACATTAATATCGTGTTTATATTTCAGTTTATGAACTTAAATTTGTTTTAATTTTCGTATACTGATAACTTTATCATCCCACCTAGTAGAAACACACAGAGAGAGGCTGTCGTATAGCAAACACAACCGAAACTTTAATGATTTTACACTATGTTAGTTGAAAGTACAGAGAAGTATCTTTGTATGCGCGCGCATTAAATATTTTTATACACATCTATAATACTGTTACGTCTCCGTTTGTTAATTGATTTTCCGTAACTTCGTTCCGACGAAACCTAAGCGACACAAGTCCTTTCTTAATAAAACTGGTTTATTCTTCCCGAATATAACTTTACCGATACACTCAACTTCAACAATCGCGCTAAACAAACGCTGTAACGTCTCTCGTGCTCTCTGACTGCAGTTCAATTACTCACTGTCTACACACACATTACATTACCTCCACGCGTCACGTTTTCCCCCTCTTATATACCAGTCTACCCTCCATCTAGTAAATACTAGAGCATTCCTGAAAGAACAAGATAGTTCTAGAAACTAGAGGGCGCCACACCAGTCACGTGACCTCGATGACGCAACAATACTTAAGGCCAAATAACACTTGTGGAGAAGCCACTGTGGAAGAAACTGGTGATGTGATGACTAGTTTCTGTAAAAGTCCTGCTGTTCACGTTCATGAACTACTAATAACTACTGTGTACAAATATTGCACTGTATATTTATACCTAATGGTTAAACTATGTATTGTGTCAGATATTCCATAATAAACTGAAGAGGTAATAATAAAGAAAATACATAGGGGTAGCTCAACTTTTCAGTTCTGTCCTTGTTATATATGTTGTAAAACATGCTTTTATTTGGTTGAGTA
Organism: Limulus polyphemus; assembly: GCF_000517525.1. NCBI lineage: Eukaryota > Metazoa > Arthropoda > Merostomata > Xiphosura > Limulidae > Limulus > Limulus polyphemus. The sequence goes on from NW_013667212.1 coordinate 178,924, forward strand.
GTCTTGCCTGCCAGTTATGTTCTCGGTAATTGATTTATTTGTATTACACAACATTTATGGATGATTTTGTGTAATGTTCCTTATACATGTGCAACACCAGAAAAACGTATTCATAGATACCAGTATAATGCAACTACACATCACATTTACCACTAGCTGTAGATAGCTTCTTGGTTGATGCGGCATAACCATGGTAACTTACTGAGGCCACTTCCGGCAACTATATCTCGATAACAATGGTGCTGTAATATGTTGCCAACTGTGAGCGTGAAGCTCAATATATATTGTATTCACTACAAAATAATCATTTGCAGAATTCAAGTGAAAATCTCATTCAGGATTAATATTTGTGCAGTAGATACCTAATATATCAATCATACTCTCATACTAACCTAGGTTAAATATCATTAACCACTATCGTGGTTCATAATAGGGTTTGCCCAGGAATTTCACAAAAATTCTAATAGCGCATATGGGCAAAAAACATTTCAAAAAACAGACTTGTTCTTGAAACAACACTCAAGACCTTCTATCTCAATGGCTAAGGCTGCTAAAATATTGATAATAGCAAAAAAAAATATTTTCCAATCGTTAGAGAAAATTCAAAATTTATCTATTTGTTCTTCATATTATTATTTATATTATTCTTGTCTCACAAGCCTACAGAAAAAACGGCTATTAATATTTTATTCAAACCTGGCAATCCTATTAAAAATAATACCTGCTCAGATCATAGGACTAGTTTTATGTTGATTCTTGAAAGAGAAGGTGAGGTTTTATCAGTTTTTTTTTCATCGCTACTGACCGAGTTTCTCTTCGAAGCCATTCAAACGCCGAAGCCTACAGCAAAAACGGCTAGGTATGTTGCACCAAAATCTATGTACAACTCCTGTGAAGGTTTTATGGCTATTTTAAAGTTGATTCTTAAAATTCGAGGTTACTACCTTTTAATATTTCCAAGTTCTTTTTCACTTAACATAAACTCTTCGGAGCCATTCAAGCATCGCAGAAATGTAGAAGCCAAGTAAACACCATTATAATAGTTGGAAATGCTTCGTTTTATTTTAGTAAACAATGTGTATATTTATAACAGTGTCTCCAGTGTTACGTATTGAGAATTTGAAATATTCCGAAGAGTTAGATAATTTAAATTTTAATTGTTAAATTGTACCCTGGATTTAGTGTTTAGAAATATGCCGATATTTTATTTAATTTACGCTATTTACCAACACGATTGATTTACACCATTTTTGTTTTTGTACACAAATACGTTTATGTGTATATATATATATAGAATAGTATAATTTACAATAGCAACTATTATGATTAATTAATACAAACAAAGTTTCATAAACAGAAATTTCACTAACTTACAAATAGCCTAAAATCGCCTTCCTAGTTCAGAGTCTCCTTGATATCCAGCGAGTTAACTTGAAGTCGATGTAAGAACAATTGTCGGGAAGCTAGCTAGCTTTGTCAGGCATTGAATTGTTGGTACCATTGAAGTAAGATAATATTTTCATAAAACCACTAACGTCCAATGAGAAACCAGTAATATTTTTGGAAAGATACTAACATTTGATGAGAATTCACTGACGTTTGAAATTTATAACTGTTCCTGATCAAATGTCGTATATTTTCCGGTTGGTAAGGGTTAGCAAAATCACGGTTTGTAGTGTACACGGTTATAACAGTTTCCAAGCAGACTTATATGTTGTCTCTTTTTTGCGCATTGTTTTTTTATAGGCACTGGAAAGACTTTCTCAAATGTTCAGACAATACTATATTTAACTGGTTATGGAAGTGGATATATTGTCAATTCTTGCATTCACAAATATTCTGCAACCTTGGAGAATTGGCATGAGTTTTGACATACATAACTAACATGGTGAGCTAGACACGCCCTCAAATATAAACTTATTCGAAACAAACAATGACATTAAAATAAATATATAACAAATTCGTTATATGCAACACACATCTGATACTACAAATCACGCATATTTCTAAATACAAATTCAATCCAAACAACGTTCATATTAAAAATAAATACATAATACATCCAGCCTTATTATTATAGATTATAGTTTTTAGTTATCTTGTAATAATCCACAGTTAAGTGCATTTACTGTCCTTGACAGCTGCCAACACTAGTGGCTGAACTAACGAGATATTTTACTGTTACATACTTCTCAGTCCATTGCTACAGCTGGCATCATAGAAAAGTAAACACAGAAAAATACAAAATAATTAAAAAATTGGTAATTTAAAAAGGGGAATAGGGATCGGCAAAAAAGTACAGGAACAAGTTGAATTAAAATGCAAAGATCATATTTTCAAGCCTACAAACTGGGGACTTTATCTAGAGACTTTATCTATCTTATTCCATGTTTAGAGTACTTGGAGTACTTATCAATTTTAGTGGAGTAAAAATAGGGATTTGTAGCTTGAGAAAATAATGTAAACATTATTTCCAGTCTAATTGTTTTTGCTGTAGGATTTAGTACTTGAGAGGCTTTGAAGAGAAACTTGGCCAGTAACAATGAAAAAAACTGACACAGTTTCTCCCTCTCTTTCAAGAATCAACATTAAATAGTTTTATGACCTGTTTAGTTTTTTTAGTTTGAATAAAATATTCACAGCCATTTTTTCTGTAGGCTTGTTAAACAAAAATAATATGAATAATAATATGAAGAACAAATGGGTGTATTTTGTCTAACAATAGGAAAGTCAACTTTTTTGCTATTATCAATATTTTAGCAGTTTTAGCCATTGTGATAGAAGGTCTTGAGTGTTGCTTTAAGAACAAGCCTGCTTCTGAAGATGGTTTTACTCATGTGTTCTATTAGAACTTTTGTGAAATTTCTTGGCAAACCATCCTATGAATCACTATTGTGGTTAATGATAATGAAATAAAACTATTCCATTCAGATTCACAGTGATCTGGTTTACATGATGTGCTGCCAAAAAACACAAATCTTCCCAGTTGCATATGAAGGTATTATACACATTCAAGTGTACCAAGTGATACTAGTAACTTCTGTATGGATGGTTCTGAAGAACTTTCACCAGTCTGCTTGATAGGATGAATATCCCTCATGAACTGTCAGTTGAATGATTTGCTACAGAAAAGTGCTCAATCTTAAGGAAAATAAGGGTCAGAACACACTTTTCACTGAACTTTCAAGCTCTTAGCAAAAATTTTCAGTTGTGTTAACTGATGATGCTCCAGATATTACATCTACTAACACCATCCATCCTAACTGTGTGGTCATACATCAGCTATTATTCAATGTCTTTTGGATATGATGTGTGAACACTGTTTGATAGCTTGGACAGTAAGAGTGCAAATCACTTTTAATTCAATCAGTCTTATGATCAACAATCCTCGTATTATTGTGGTAATCAAGTATTTTTCAGAAAATTTAGTTAATACATTATATGGTAATCAGCACTTTATAGTTTGGAAAGCAAGGAGTGTCACTTCTTTTCAATCGTTTGTTTTTCAGTCAGTGACCATTCTGTGGAGTTACTAGGTGCAGGCACATCCAGTCACAGCCAAGTTGCTTTCATGCTGCTGATATGTACCAGAACCAACACACAGTCTTCCCAATGGAAATCATGTTCTTTGGCTGTAATATTATACTATCTCTTCTGTCTTACAGTGACTTTCCCTAACTTATAGCATGCAAACTCATGCACATTAGCCAACATAAATTGCAGCCACTCCACATATTTCTGTGGCACATTTCTGCAGAAGGAGTACCATTCATTGCATCTACAGGGAACAGTATTTTCCAAGCAAAAATGAGGATGTTTGATAAATGACCAATCAGACTCTGTTAGATTGTGTGGTACACCATCATGACACTTGGCAAGTGATCCTTCCAGTTGGCTCAGCTGGGATTAAGAAACTTTTCAAGTATCAGTTTTTAGTTTGTATCGCCCACTGTTCCAATCCATCAGAATGAGCATGAAAGGGTGAAATGCACGTCTTCACCTCACCTAACACTTTGCACAGCACAGATAAAAGCTAGCTATTGAAATTAGTTCCTTTGTTGGTGTGTATTTCTTCATGTACATTGAACTGGGTTATTTGTTGCTGTACCAATGCATCACCCAATAACTGTGCTAAAGTATTGACCAATGGATAAGCCTTAGTGCACTTAATGAAGTATTGAATAATGAGCAGCATATACTGATTACCTTACACAGTTACTAGAAGAGTTTCAGTGATAGCCAGGGCTATTTTTCATAGTTTACATTGGAGTTTACAAACTATTAGGCTGTTTTTCCTCTATGCAGCACACGCCATACACGTCAAAGTGACTTTTCATTTTATCAGTAGCTGATTGAACTTCTTCTCAAGTAAAGTCATTTAAGACATCAGTGGTGTTTTTTAGTACCATATTCTGTGTAAGATTCTGCTAAGTAACTACTGTATTTTTTGGAATATAAGACGCACCCTTATTTTGAAGACTAAGTTTTTGGGAAAAAA
>NW_013667212.1:183856-187240 GCF_000517525.1 Limulus polyphemus
GTATATATATATATATATATATATATATATATACATTATCATACCTTTGGTGTATAGGACGCAAGCAGATTTTGACATCAAATTTTGGGGTAAAAAAGTGTCTTATACACCAAAAAATACGGTATTCTCTGAATATGAGTGCAGAAGGTACAATGGCATTTTATCTACCAAACATCAGTATCATCATAACTGCTGTTTCATTGCTCATAAGTAGCAGTGGAAAATATTCTTTCAGCATTTTATGATGTCCATTCACATAAATGGTTAATTGGTTTAAAAGTGTATGGTTGTTTTTCTCTACAATGCTGTCAAAAAATGGATGAAGGGCTGTTAACCTAGTCTTTTTGATTTTACGGATTTGACACATTTCTGCAAACAAAATTGATTCAAAACTTATCTCGATCTGGGTGAAATTGCATAGGCACCTCAAATCTTGAACTAAATTCATTGACAAGTTTCCTTGTAGAACTTGCTGCTTCCTGGTTAGGAACAGCGCATGCTACTGACCATTTGGGGAAATAGTCCATCACAACTATGATGTATTTATTTCAGCTGTTACTCATTGACCATAATTCTTTCAAGTGGTACTTCATCATAATACTGCTATAGCTACCCATATTGTATCTTTCATGGATCTTTTTGCTCATAGCATAGTTCACATGATTTACAACAATTCTATATAGATCCCTGACACCCAACCTAACACTCTCTTACTCTCTCCGGTGTTTTCTTAACATCTAAATGTCCAGCTGTTGAAAGTTGTAGAGATGACAAAGTGCTTTGGAATATAGATACTGTGGAAGTATCAACTATAGTTGTTGTTTCTATTCACTGGTATCTTTCTATTTCCAACATAGCAAGCTCTCTAGTAAGCATAATGAATCCCACTATTCACAGCATATTTTGTCTTTGGGCTGTATGGAGCAACTGTTTTCCATGAGAGTTTATCTGCACTACTGTTGATCCACTAAATAACTGGTTTCAAGCTCGTATATATTTTTACCTTAACATCATAGTTCATTATCAGTTATGTATGCCACATCTCAGATTACACTCTGTTCTACTTTTTGTCAGTTGTCTTTACTATTTTATGCTTCCCTATTTTCAGTGTTAACATTTTTCATTAACACCTGGTCTTCAGAATAATGCATCAATATTTCCATGGTTTCATCCAGGGTATTGTTAAAGTTATACTCTTGAAGTTTCTGGAGCCACCTTACTGTCTGTACTTCTGGATTATGAAAACCCACCAGCCACTTCAGTGCTGCATGCTCTGTCCAGAATGTAAATTTTTGTCTAAATAGGTAATGATGGAAATGACTTAGGGCTAAATCAACATTTAACAACTCTTTCTGAGTAGTACAGTACCTCCTTTTGCAGCATTAACTGCCTTTCTTTAGTAGGTAATCATGTATTTTAAAAAAAAGTTGTGTTTGTGTTAACACTGCTTCCAAAGTAAAATCACTGGTATCTGTATCGAATATTAGTGGATTTTTGAGTGTTTGGTATGCTAATACTTGGTTTGGTTTGCTTTGAATTTCGTGCAAAGCTACACGAGGGCTATCTGCACTAGCCATCCCTAATTTAGCAGTGAAAGACTTTTTTTACCAACGAATAGTGGGATTGACCATAACATAATAACACCCCCATGGCTGAAAAGGCAAGCATGTTTGGTGGGATGGGGATTTGAACTTGCGACCCTCAGATTGCGAGTTAAGTGCCCTAACCACCTGGCCATGCCCAGACCAATGCTAATACAAGAGTAGTGTTTAATTTCTCCTTAGTTTGTTAAATTCTTGCTCACAGTTAGTGGTCCAACAAAACTTCTTTGGTTTTCAAGTAATATTATAGATGACGAACTGTATCAGAAAATAATTTTACAAAATGAGATTGTAAGAGCACAGTAAAAGAAATCCTCATTACCTCATGCAAGTTCTTTGGATAAATTCATTTTTAAATGGGTCTGTAGACACTCCCTTTCTGCTGGCTATGTGTCTCAGGAAATTTATTGACTGAACACTTCTTCGGATTGAGCTTAACGTTTTTATCCTCTCAACTGATCCAGAATTTTGCTTAACCCATCATAAGCATTATCAAAGATCTTCCCATGGGCAATTATGTCATCCAAGTAGATGAGTGCAATGTTCCAGCGTAATCAAAGTGAACATATTCCATTATTTAATTGAAATGTAGCAGGTTCGTTGCATAATCCAAATGGTAACACAACAAATTACCAAAATCCAAAAGTGAAAGGATATCTTTTCTCTGCTTGCTTCATTGACTAACGCTTACTAGTATTTGCTCTTAAGGTTCTCTATTATAAAACATTTTGATTCAGATAAAGAATCAAAAATAGAGTCAATCTTTGGCACAGGATAATATCATCCTTCTTTGTGACTTCATTCACCCTTTCGAGATGGATCACAGGTGAAAGGCCATGTCATGTTTATTGACTCGCATTCAAAATTTTATTGAACTACTACTTCATTAATTTATGTCAATGAGTTTTGGTATCAAACTGTAGATTATAATTCACATTTTAGAACTATACATTACTCAATTTCTTAATTTAAAAGTGAATATAAAAAAACACAGATGAACATTGATTTTTGTGTGTCACATGGTATTTTGAATGCAGCACTGGTTCAGATTAGATATTTGTGAAGTCAAAATACTAAGTCTATAGTTTCATACAAATTAGAAACCCAAAATTACAGATATTGACAAGCCTGAAAATAAAATAAGAAGGTCTTATCTTTTGTATTTGCTAAGATATTGCTCATGTAATAAATCAAACAGTGCCATGCCGGCCACCTCTTTCTTTAATTGGAAATGCTCCCTTATATACACTACCTTCTGTATATGACATGAATAACCGATTGGAAGCTCAGAATGCCCCCCAAGTGGTTTTCTCAACCATTCTAATGTTCCTTCCGCCATTTCTTTCTTTTGACTCAAGATTTCAATGAGGTACATTGTGCCCTTAGTCTGCTTGAAATTTCAAATTTTTTTTTAAACCCAAATAAAGCTTAGTTACTAAGCTTGATAAGTTATAGTAGAATTTTATGGTATTGATGTAGTAATTTATGATTTTTTAGTTATTCATATGTTTATATAAAACCTAAAAAAAATATTTTGTTACAAAATTTTCAAAGGATTAGCAACCAGCGTCAAACAGCAACCAAGTACAAAGGTGGTAACTAAAAGAGATAATTGTTTACTCTACTTCTTGTTACATATTAGAATTTCAAATGGTCTGAAATTGAGCTAAATAATATTTTAAATTGTACTTTGGATTTAGTAGTTAAGTAAAAGCCGATATATAGTCAGTTTATGATATTTGCCAACAAGATTGATACAGTTTTCTTTTTTAACACAAATACG
>NW_013667212.1:187261-190524 GCF_000517525.1 Limulus polyphemus
GTTCAGTGTAGGATTCTAGCTATTTGTGAGAAGAGGTAAGATATCATATTGGAAGTTAGCATTTTCTTACACTGAAAATATATTTCTGATAGATACTTACCTCCCCTCACATTTCCCACCCAGCCTCCCAACTTCCAATGATATATGATGTAGGTCTACTGACCAATCTCAAAATGATTAATGAGTGCAGATGTGAAGAGGGTGCTGGTTAGGATAGGAATGGTGTTGTGTTCCTATTGATGGAGAGCTGCTGCATGATCAATTGCATGTGGATATGCAGAAGCAGGTGGCAGAAGGCTAGTGGGATGCATTGAAAATTTATGCCGAAATAGGGCAGTGCTAGTTGAGAAAAGCTATTTTGTGAGAGTCATCTTTCTAGTTTGGAACTTTCTTTATCCTATCGAGGGTTTACAATGAGCGAGATAATTACGAGTTGATGTAGGTATGATTTGCTTCATGGGAAGCTAGCTAACTTTGTCCTCCTTTATTTACTGGCCACACACATCGATATTTTCCTACCGGTGACGTTACTTAATGTTTTCGTAAAAATACTAATGTCTGATGAGAATCCACTGAAGTTAAATGATTTGTAATGTTCAAACGTTGTAAAGGTTCCTGGTCAAATATTTGAAGTTTTCCAATTGATAAGCATTATAACAGTTGCAGTTATAGCTTTCAAAGTTTATAGCACACTGACTATAGCAAACTAATAATAGATACTCTCCTTTTTGATTCGTCGCATTGGTTATATTAATAGGCATGTGGAAACTTTCTAGAAAATTCAGATAACGTAACAATACAAATTTCAGCATTCACGTACACACACACACACACACACACACACACATATTGTTGATTCTTACTCTTGAGAATCTTCTACAACTTTGGAGAATAAGCGGGAGTTTCGGAATACATATTTAACAGTATAAGCTATGTATGTTTCTAAATATAGATTTAATCTAAACAAAGGTTGATATTAAAATAAATATATAATAATAAATTCGTTACATTCTTTATTTTCTGTTCTATGTTTTAGGAAAAATAACTTTAAGAACTTATTTCAAAATAACAATAATCTATATACATATATAATGTGTAGTAATGTGACAAAATACTAGTCGAATAAAACACAGCCAAGACAAGTTATCAAAGATCCATTTTATGTTATTTGATACTGTAACATGAGTGCATGTAGGCTGCGTCATTGTAACTTCTGTATTGGTAACCAGGCACGGGTGAAAGGTCAATATAATAAAAATAATAAATATACATAAATGTATAATGTTATGAGATTAAAGCTATTTCATCTGAACATTTATGTTTTTTTGTTATAATTTGTGCTCATTCTAGAATGAAAGAGGCATAATTTATGTTTTATTCCTAATTATTTATGCTGGTTGCTAGATCGGTCAAATCTACCAAACCTGTACAGAGATTAATTACTGAAAATAACAGATACAATATAAATTTTTTTCTTAAGAAATGTTTGATAACAATCCGGACATTATAAAGATTTTACCTGTGAAATTTCAAATTCTTCTGATCCATAAAATAATTTGAATCTTAAAATGAATATTACTTTGCATGATAGATAGACAACATGCGAAAAGAAAAAAAAAAAGCCATGAGAAAAACATTGCTCTACAAATCTTAAGACTTAATAAAAAAAATGAGATATTTTGTGTATGAAAGCATTGTAATGTTTACTGATAGTATACCACATTTCATTAACATTTGCTTACTAATTTAAAAGTTATAGCATGAAAACTGTAACAAACACAAGCATCCCAGGGATTGAGCCCGGGCTGAAAGAGTTCACCCAAGGACTAGTACTTAGAATAGGAATCTTGATGTATCATCCAGTTAAATAAGAATCAAAATTCCTGCTTACATTAACAACAATTTTCATTATACATATTCAAGGTAGATAAAGTTTAGTTCATACTGCCTAGTACAGATATCTGTATTGCCCCTCAACTTTCTTAAGACCTGCATCTCAGGAGAGGGATGATACAGAAACAAGGTTCACAGAGATTTATTGCAAGTTACAACCTTTCACATTTTATCCCATGAACGTTCACTAACTATATGCAGAATACTTGCATGAAAGGTTTTAAATATATAAATATACCCGAACAAAGATATATTCTTTTCTAGTTATGAAAGAGTAAATTGTAATTTTTTAGACAGCCATATTGATAAAAGGGTTATCTTCTGTATTTTTCTATATAGTATTTTGAATGTAATATTAGTACCAGTGGTATATTATTTCATGAATGCATTCATGTATACTTATTATCAAGACACACAGTAGTGTGTTGTATGTCCAAAATAAACTGCGGGACACACTGTGTGTTATTAAGAGGAGTGATAGTTTAGCAATTTTTCACTTTCTGTGGTAATCCAAACAATTTCATATTTTAAGTAGATGTGCTCTACTAGACCCTTACTTTATATACCAAATTTCAGCTAGTCTATATAAATGTCTGTTGTCTGTCCACATAACTACTTTGCAGGGTGTTGATGGATCTTCACCGAAATTGGTATGGAGGTTCATTAGGTCCATTTGGGGGGTAAAAAAAAACTTTTACTTTTGCGATTTTTATGGGTGTTTTTGCATTTTTACCACTACCCCACCTCCTGTGGATGGATCTTCACCAAACTTGCTTTGGAGGTTCATTTTGTCCATGGGGATATACATACAAAATTTCAGTTTTTCATTTTTTATTTTATGGTTTTAATATGTGTTTTTATGCTTTTTACCACTACTTCGACCCCTGTTGATGGATCTTCACCAAATTTGGCATGAAGGTTTGTTGGGCCCATGCTGACATATGTGTAAATTGTGGTTTCACATTTTATATTTTGCAGTTTTTATGGACATTTTTGCATTTTTACAATTACATATAAGGAAAGCAACTTTTCATGCCCTAAGATAACCTCTCATTAGTCATGAATTTACACAACTTCCGTCCAGGGGATGGGGTACTCCAGCTAGTCTATATAAATATACTACTGGCGGTTGTCTGCTGTATGTCCGTGTAATTACTTCTTAGGGCATAGATGGATCTTCATCAAAATTTGTATGAGGTCTATTAGGTCCATGTGGGGGTACATTCACATTTTCAGTTTTGCAGTTTTTATGGGTGTCTTTTACCACTACTTCACCCCCTGTAGATGAATCTTCACCAGATTTGGCATGAAGATTTGTTGGATCAATGCTGAGATACATGCAAACTTGCAGTTTCACATTTTGGGTTTTG
>NW_013667212.1:190534-199457 GCF_000517525.1 Limulus polyphemus
TGGATCTTCATCAAAATTTGTATGAGGTCTATTAGGTCCATGTGGGGGTACATTCACATTTTCAGTTTTGCAGTTTTTATGGGCATTTTTGCATTTTTTTACAATTACATATCAGGGAAGCAGCTTTTCATGCCCTAAGATAACTGTTCATTAATCATGAATTTACATAATTTCCATCCAGACCACAAGTACTCCAGCTAGTCGAAAATAATGTTTATTATGCAAATACTGTTTTAGTCAAAGTAAAGACAGTATTTTGAATATTCTTTAAGTAGCCCAAATTTAAAGTAAAAGAACATAAATATTAGAACAACATCAATTTATTTGTAAAATAAGACTTTGATAGTCATTACTTTATCTCACAAAGTTGAAACCATTAGGGAATAAAAGTTGGTAATTTAAACCAGTAAGTATCTCTTGTTACTTCTATGCTCTAGAAACACAGTACTTTTATTTTTGTTCATTAAAATATCCTGCATATATAACAAGAAATTCTGCAAAAATGCAACATGTGAATTTAATAGGCTTACATTTTACGATACTACTTAGAATAAACTGTCAAACACACGTGCTGAGAAAACATTAAGACAAGTAAATTGTATGTATTAGCATTACTACTTACTAGGATTTGTCTAAGCTGCATGTGGCTAAAGCCAGACTTTTATTTTCACTTTTCAGTGTGCCCCCCAGTAGCACAGCAGTATGTCTGCAAACTTACAATGCTAGAAACCGGGTTTCGATACCTGTGGTGAGCAGAGCATAGATAGCTCTTTGTGTAGCTTTGTGCTTAACTTCATACGAATAATAAATGAACATTTTTCAGTGCTTCTTATAATGTACAAGTAGTAGAACTGATCATAATTAGTTTAGAGTTCTGTTCGTATAAAAGTAATGCAAGTTAACAGTGTTACATATTATTGATTTGTTAGACTATTATAATATATAAATTAGACAACGTTTAGTAATGAAAATCGGTTAGTGAATTTACATTTGTAATTGATCACATCGTTAAAAGGCTGGCGTGAAAAAGTGGAAACTAATTACTTCGGAATCAATGGAGAGGTCACAGAATCAGTAGTGATCATAAAGTGCTGTGTTCCACAGGTAGCACTTCCTATTCACCACATCCACCAAAACACACATTAAGAAAAGTAAGGTATATGGTGTTGCAAACGTAACACATAGACAATGTAGCAAAGGAACTTTATAGTTTATTTAATTGTAAAAAAACAAATTTTACGATTTACACCTCATCAGGGATGGATCCAGGGCCTTGTAGGGGGGGGGGGTCGACTACTTTTCCTAGCAGTATTTTTACATTTACATTACTGTCCAAAGCATTTTTACGCAAATTTTACTGGGCAAAAGAGAGTAGTCATTTACTGTTTACAAGTATGAAACCCATTATACGGCACAGAAAAGGTCGTGATGTATGAAAAAGTATTTATTTTTATGTTTTTGAAATATCTGTAAAAGTAATATTAGTTTTATAGCAAAAGTTAAAAAAAAATCATTACTGCCCAATAGCTTAAAATTCCATTTACCAGCGACAAATTTTCTTGGACAGAAATGTCGCCCAGTCACTATGTTAAGAAATACCGTAAATATGGAGGATGGTTCAGGCTCTCTGGACCCCTCCTCTAGATCCACACCTGCATATATGTACAAGTTTTAAAGAAAGAGTTCTTAATTCATTTAAAAAAATTGAAGGGATCCAGACCCACTCCTCTAGATCCTTGGCTACTCTTTAAAGAATGGTTATTAATTTCTGAGAAAAAATTGGTGGGTGTCCAAACCCCCTAGATCCATTGCTACTTATACAATGCCAAATAATACAGTTACCAAACAGAATTAGAAACATACCACAATATAAAAAATACAATAACTTTATACTTTAACATTCTAGTAGCCAGAGAATTGGCAGTGAGTGCTGCCAGCAGCCAGCTGCCTTTCCTCTAGTCAGCAGTTCAAAATGACAGTGGCAGATGGCCTTTATTTAACACTTAAGTAGGCAGAGAGTTGGCAGTGGGTGCGGCTGGCTAGTTGTCTTCTCTTCGATTAGTTGTATTTTTGTGGCATTAAGTGATTAATTGTAATTTTGATTAATCAGTTATTGCAATAATTGAAAACTGTACTAATTTGAAACACTAACATTGATTATTTGCCGCTAGTAAGTAATCAATTGATTTAATATGCCAAGCTCTAGAGGTGAGTCTTTTGTTTGGGTATGCTATTCTGTCAATTGTTTTGCACGGTTGGAAAGAATCAGATCATGCTTCTAAATTAATGAAATCTTCTGAGTGACTCACATGCACTGTCTTTCGACCTATCTCTTTCTCTCTACACATGTACTATATAATATTTTTTAGTTGGTGAGAATAATGACACACGAGGGACGATTTATTTGGGGAGATTAAGCCTTTTATTTGCACTGCTCTTGGGCCTAAAGATGTTCCTTTAACTAAATGAACTCATGGTTTTGATAAATATACGAGTTTAACAAAAATACATTTCAAGGACTTTGTTTACAATTATATCTTTGCCAACTTTGGTAATAATATTATTTTTATTCACAGTTTCATGTAATACATAATAGAAATTAATGGAATATTTCTTTGTGCTCCTTTCCTGTATTTATAACTAGCACTAGTACAAGTAGTAGTAGCAGAGACCTGGAAAATATTTGCGGACAAATTAATATCTTTATTGCAACAGTTCCTCTTTAATTTTAAATACAGGACACAAATAATTTTGATCATAAATACCGAGATATGTAAAGTGTCATAGGTCTAATATTAGTTGAACATTTATAATGTATTCAATAAAGAGATAAAACTGTACCCTCAGTAAGTTTTTTTTTAGTTAGGGCTATGCTTTACCATATCAATAAATAAACTTATGTTACACAATGACCTAATGTTAGACCTTTTTTTTATAAACTTTGATAAGCTTTCAATACATTTTTATACAGAATCTCTACTAAAATATATTTACATTTTCAGGAGAGATAAAAACTGAGTATTATTATAATAGATAACACCTATTGGATATTCACATACAATAAAATGTCAAATTGATTACCACACCACTGGCATTAAGTGGCATTACAGAATTGGGATAATGAATTTAAAGGTAATCTGGTACAAAGTTGGATATTGTTTTTTTAAAATAGTTGCTTTTAATTCAATATAGCATGCTCCTCAAAAGAGGAAAAGGATAACAGATAAGATCAAACCTAATTGACTTACTGAAGACATAAAGGAGAAAATCAAAGATAAATGCATTAAATTTAAGTTAACAAATATATTTTACAGTATTAGAGGAAAGCTAGGGATTTGGTCAAAAAACAAATTAGGAAATCCAAAATGCCCATTCCATAGTTATGAATGTTATGTTTGGACACATTTTACAACAAATCTGTAAACAAGTATACTTAGTAAATATGAAATGTACTACAAGTTGATAATAATAAATTATAAACAGTGTTCTGTTTTTGTACCATTTGTTTAATACATGACTGAAATACTGTTATGGATGTTTTGGAAAATGAACATGCCCTTTATTAACTATCCATTTACACACTAAACTCTGTGAATTGGCAACTACCATTAAAATAAAAAATGTTAGAAAAAGTCAAACATATGCCCAGGTGTATAGAACCTCAACTGCAAATTAGATATTTCCTGTTATTTGGTTATAATTTGAAAAACATTATTGTTATGGATCTTACATTGTTGCAAAAGTGTGTACAGTGTACATTTCTTTGTATCAGGAACAAAAACTTTTTCAACAAAACTACTAACATTACAAAATGAGGGGCCTGTTTCCTCATAAGAATAACATAGTAGCAGAAACAATGAAAAAAACACCCATGCTCCTAATATATTTATATCTGTTTACATGTCATTGATATTCAAACTAATTTTTAAATATTACTTAACAAAGAATGCACCAGAAATAGTATTTATAACCTGAATCAGGACAAATAGTATTTGAAGCAGCTGCAGTTGACATGAATTGGGTACTTCTGCTCATTGTCATGTGCCACATGGATGATGCCTGAATAATTGTGCATGGAATAATGGAATTAAACCTAGGTTCTATTTTATTGGTTATCCTAATTTCTTAATACTAGAAATAAATGACCTTATTACACCAAAATATTATTTAACTGAACACTCAGCATTTCGCTT
The DNA here is from genome assembly GCF_000517525.1 of Limulus polyphemus. Lineage (NCBI taxonomy): Eukaryota > Metazoa > Arthropoda > Merostomata > Xiphosura > Limulidae > Limulus > Limulus polyphemus. The sequence goes on from NW_013667212.1 coordinate 194,728, forward strand.
CACAGCTTCTTCAGGAGCATTAGCTAAAACACAAACTGAAACTGACAGTACAAAGCTTCAAATGGTATAAATAATAAATTCAATTTGAATCTATTGCCATTAGCATCCTTTAGAGGCACTCAAAATCCTTATTCTAATGTTTGCTTACTCTAACTTACTTTAAATCCTTATTGCTATTTGAAATGTTATCAGCCAACTGTTTTTCGTAACCCCTTTAGTTTTTTTGAAATCTTCCAACATAAGTTTATAGCATCTATTCTAAATATTTTCTTTTATATATCTTTAGTAAGCCAGTTATGTCTAATCTAACTCATTTTAGGAAAATGACTATCTTAAAATTAAAGCAATTTATTTAAAAAAATTAATTTATGTCTGTATTTACATTGCCTTTTATTTCATTGTTCCATTTAACTAATGATGAATCAATTCTTATGGTCTGAAAATTAGGGAATTAAAATTTAATTTACATTGCCTTTTATTTCATTGTTCCATTTAACTAATGATGAATCAATTCTTATGGTCTGAAAATTAGGGAATTAAAATTTAATTTCTTTTTATCTCGGTATATAGCAAAATGCTGAATCTAGTATATGATGATCACACTTCCCCAAATGTTGCCCTATTCAACAGCTGCAATCATATACTTATTACTGGTTACCAATAAATTCAAAGTGGCATGACCCCTGGTTGGCTTTTTGACCATTTGATATAGAAATACTACCCCTAATCACTGAAAGATATCTCTCCCCCTTTATTAATTGACTCCATACACTCTCAATTAATGTATCTTAAATTAAAATTTGCCATAGTTATTGTGTCAGTGTTCTTTAGTAGCAACTCTGATCTCATTACAATGTTAAAAGTAACATGTTAAAGATGTGAAAAATGTTAAAATGGTGAGTAAGTCTTTAAAAGCTGCAAATGGCAACATTGTTAGTGAATACTATAGTATAAATGAGCTTTAGAATGTTAACTACTTTATATATAAGCAGTAATCATAACTCTGAGCATCCTGTAGAAAATATTGGGATTGATTTGATTCATATAGATAGTAATTTTTTGTTGATAAAAAAAAGAAGAGAAATTGAGAGATTAAAAATAGAAACACCATGACTAGATACTATTTTTCCAAGATATGACATAACTTGGAGGATAAAGATGGTGTGGATTTGATATACTTATATTTTCAAAAAGTTTGTTATAAGATGCCACACTGAAGATAAGGGTAGTTTAATGAGAGAAAGCAAAAGGTTTTTCTTAATGGAGTTCAGTTATACTGGACCTTTGTTACTAGTGTTGTGGCTCAGAGGCCTTGGCTTTTTATCATTAGATTAGTAATATGCATAGTAGCATAATTACTGAAGTTTTTGGATGATATTAAGTTTTTAGGTATTTCTAGCTGAATTGAGGATGGAGAAGTATGCTTGTGGTACAGAATAATTTCAATAACTTGGTTATTTGGACAAATATTTGACAAATGACCTACAATTATAGTAAGTGTAAGATAATGTATCTAAATTATTATAATTTGGATCACCTATTTAATATAGATGGGAACCCACCCAACACTGTGCCAAAAAGGATCTTGGCATAGCAATGGATAAGCCATTTAAGTAATTAAGACAGCTTTGTTGCTAGTAGCAAAGTTAATAGAAATTCAGATAATATTTATAAATATTGATCTGTCAGAAGAGGTAATTATCTTTTTATACAACTTACAAGTTGCTAGTTAGGCCTTACTTGGAATATAGTGCAGGGCTTTTTTGTGGAGACCAGATATTAACCTAATTCCAACGGCAAAAACTAATTTTTCACAATATGGGAGGAAAATATTCCTAAGGTAGTTTTGAAACATCCCAACTCAATTATCACTGAAATGATGAAATAAATTAGTATTTAATATACCTAAAGCTGATTTTTGAAAATAAAATAGTCAGATATTTAATTCTTGTAACTCTAAACGGGTGTTTCATGATATACATTTCTAGCAGTATTTTATTTTGCAACAACTTGCAAATGGAGAGAGCACTTTTGTTTTTGTGACATATCTGTATTTCTAGCATATTTAGCACAGTGTAAAAAGTGTTTCGCTATAGCAAGGATTATGTGAGTTACATAAAAAAGATAAACACAAAGAGTTAAAATTTTTCAAATTTGGCTTTCAATCCAAATAAATGGCAAAATTAGTGAGAGTAGCATATATAATATCCTTGAGATAACTGGGCCTACCTATTCCATGATATTGTGATATTCATAAATGAGACCATTTTCCCAACAAGTATCAGATATTTTTTCCACAATTTTGATAGACGTTGCTCAGAAAATTTACAATTGTATTTGTGAATGAGACAGACTGAGATTTCTATTGAGCTTATAAATAATGAAGTTGGAAGTATTTTGGACAAACAAACAGAATCTTTATTTAAACAATAAGAAAATCTGTTTAGTCTTGTTGCTTTCTTTCTCTCAAGATCGAATGCTAACACATACATCTCACAGGGCTCATTTGGTTCATTGAGGCTGTCCCAGCCACTTAAACAAAGAAATACACAAATTGAGTCATAATCATTTAAATATTTATTATGTTGTGCCTTCCCTTAAACTCCCTTATATATATATATATATATATATATGTACTGTGTTACGTCTCTGTATGTTTGTTTGTTAATTTTTCTGTGATACAAGTCCTTTCTTAAATAAAACTAGTTTATTCTTCCTCAATACACTTAATTTCCACAGTTACTTTAACTTAAAGACACGCTATAATTCACAACAATTCACTCACTTTACTACCACGCTTGACTCAATTGTTCGTCTCTATCTCCGCCTGTCAGCAACTATAGTTCCGATCTCTGTATCTGCTATCCTTGGTTCCCCACTCTCCCTCTCTCTGCTTGTCTCCTTTGTCTAGTGCACTTATATACGATAATAGCGCCCACGTAGTCTCTTCGAGAATCTTCTAGACACTCATCACGTGCTACCAGCATCACTCGACTTCCGCTGTCGTAACAATTGCATCCACCACACCTGAAGATAACTTATTCCAAAGGCCAAACACCCTGTTAGAACAGTACAATTATTTAAGTTGAAGATGACTCCTAGCCTGCCAAACTATAGGTTTATGTCTCTTTGTCCTTCCCTTCTCATTATTAAATATGGAAAAAAAATGATGATGCTATCAATTCCCTTAATAATCTTGTGAACATGTCAGACAGATCCCCTCTAACTCTTAATTTTTGAAGAGAAAACAATTTTGGAGATCTTACCCTGTCCTTGTATGAAAACTTTTTATCTCAGATATCATCCCTGTAACCCCATGTGAACCTCTTCCTACAATTCAATGTCCTTCTTAAGATAAGGAGCCCAAGATTGAACATTATACTTCAAATGAGGCCTAACCAGTTTGATCTGTATAATGAAATAATAACCTCTTTAGACTTGCATTCAATATTTTTGTAAATACAACTCAAAATCCTTTTTTCCCTATCGTTGTCATTAGCACATTGTTTGGATGGCTTAAGAGACTGATTATCCAAAACAAAGATACTTTTATATGTAACATTGTTAAAGTTATTCCTATGAAAATCATAATTTAAGTGATAATAATCCACGTGCATTACCTTGAATTTATTATGATTAAAAGCCATTTACCAGTTCTTTCCCCACTTCATCGAAAAGCTAAGTTATTTTGTAAAGCAACAACATTCTCCTCACAGCCAGAACACCCTTAATAGCATCAGCAGATATAAACAATTTTTTGACCTTTCTCCATCTATGTCACTGATGTAAAATTAGAAAGAGTAAAGATTCCAAAATTGAGATTGAAGGTACACAATCCAGATTGAAATTAACTCTCTCAACATTTGCTTGGTCAATTTGATTGACCACATGACCTCTTTGTAGTAGTTCTCATGGATTTAATACTTCTAACTTTCAATATAGTGTGTATTTCGTCACAAAATTTGTCAGTGTTTCAGTTAATATTATAAGTCTTTCACATACAAAAAATCATATTTCTTAGTGAACTATTTTTAATAAAATAAACATTTGTCCATGAATATACTGAGTATTTATTTTGAATAGTCCGTGTGCAAAGTAATTTTCATGTTAAAATTAACCATACTTTTCCTCATCTCAAAAATCTCAACTTTCTATTCTGTAATCCCTAAAACCTAAATGCATTTCAAAGTTTTTTTCTGTGAAACTTTTTAGTTTATCTGTTATTTTCTCTGCTTTACCTCAAAATGGAATCGGTCAATTATCGATCTTGTAACCACCAAAAAACTACCCTTTTTTCTTTCTAGAATGACTTTTGTAACATGAAACTGCATTCATCTATCCTAAGTAGCTCCAAGTTTGTAACAGTATACATCTATTAGGTTGTCAAGAAATTAATGTTGCATCTTGGAACCCTTTCATTACCCCCCCCCCCCAAACGTACATCACGTATAATAGTTAAACGAACCATCTAAATGTCACGTTAGTGTAGCCTATATAATGTGTCAAGTTTAGTATACTCTAATCCCTTATAGTGATGGCACATGATGTGACACACAATCGGCATGCTGTTTGAATACAAGAAGGGAAACAACATCTCTGTAGCCACAAATAATATCAAAGAAGTTTATGGAAATATTTTGAACGTTCGTGTCAACGATGGTTCAGCAAATTTCGTTCTAGGTGACCTTAGCCTTAAAAACTGTGATGGCAGGAGCCGACATGTTGGAATT
>NW_013667212.1:200071-201673 GCF_000517525.1 Limulus polyphemus
GCAATACATAAACATCTAAGGAATATGGGAAAACTCCATAAAGAAGGTGTTTGGGTGTCTCACAAACTCTCCAATGATCACTGTTTCGAACGTGTGAACTGTGCTTCGTCTCTTCTGGTGTGTAATGCACGTGAACCATTTTTGGACAGAATTGTCACCGGTGATAAAATGGATTCTCTATGCGAATGTTAAATGCCAAAAATAATGGCTCAATCCTATACAAAATCCACTTCTGACCCCAAAACCTGGATTCCATTTCAAAATCCTCAATCCACAGCAAACTGTGAATGCAGAGATCTATAGTCAGCAACTGGAACATTTAAATCAAGCCCTTCATCAGAAACCCTCTTCAATTGAAAAGGCGTTCTTATCGACGACAATGCATGTCCACATTTGGCACATTTTATGCAATACAAGATTATAGAGTTGGGTTAGGAAGTTCTCCCCCACCCACCATATTCTCCAGATATGGCACCATCAGATTACCATCTTTTTCATTCACTGCAACACAATCTTAATGGTAAAACGTATGCAAATATGGAAGGTGTTAAAGAGGACATCGACATGTTTTTTGCTTTAAAGTCAAGTAATTCCTTTAATCAGGGCATTAAAAACCTGATTGTAAAATGGAAAAGTGTTATGGATAAGAATGGAGACCATTTCATTTAATAAATGTTTTGTTTTGATATATAAGTTGTTCGGGTTTTTTAATCTAAAAAAAAAAAGACATTAATTTCTTGATGACCTAATATTTATAATTAGATTTTATTGTTTTATTGCCCTTTGAACAATGTTTAACTACTATCCGCGCCATTATAAGTTGTAAATCACTTGGCGAATGTGCAGGTCATGTTATGCTATTGAATTACATTACCCACGAGCTACTACGAGCTGCTTCCATGTGTTTCTCATGAACCACTTTAACTTTATTATTATTATTATAAGACCTGTATTTTTAGATTTTAGTTACTTTTATAATAATAAATAAAGAATAAATATTAAAAACAATAAATAAAGTACTTACCCAATTTTCTTTATTTTTTGCTCTTATTTGTCAATGACATTTAAGCCTACTTTTTTATAATAATTGTAGTAAATAATTTTTGATTAAATAATGCACCAAAGAACATATACTAATAGCATGCAAAAAAGGAGACAATACCCCCTAACTCTTTGGTCTGTACAGAGTAACTTGTCTTGGCTGTGTTTTAGTAGACTAGTATTTTGTAAAATAGTCACATTTCAATTATTATATATTATATAGATTATTGCTATTTTAAAATAAGTTCTTAAACTTATTTTTCTTAAAATATAGAACAATAAATAAAGAAGTAAAGCAAACAAGTGTCTCTTCTAGTTACGACCTTTGTACTTGGTTGCTGCTAGACGTAAGATGCTAAGCCTTTAAACATTTTGCACGTGGAGGATATGAAACAATAATTTTTTTTAGGCTTTATATATATATATACATTTTAATAACTAAAGAATCATAAATTACTACTTCAATACCATAGAATTCCACTGTAATTTATCAAGCTTACTAAGACATATTTTAGTCTAAAAAATATGCAATTTCAAGGAGACTAAAGACACACCCTACCT